>NC_133480.1:15944625-16054345 GCF_025370935.1 Choristoneura fumiferana
AAGAAAATTAACAAAATACCAACTGACAAACTTTAGACGACTTGTACAAAGGCGGACTTATCCCTTTTAGTGGTCTTTAGTTAGTAAGGATACCCTCCTCTGACAGTAGGAGCCAAGTGGAACGGTCTCCGCTTAGCGGAAACAGATACGCCTGTGTCTTGCAGCACTGAACTGGACAAGTTGGCCGAGCCCCAGTCGGACATGGCCTTCGAGGTCGAATTCGTCGCTGTATCATAACCTCCCTGAGTGCCCGATCTTAACACCGCTGGCCAGGCCCGGCCGTTAGAAAGGTACCTCTTCTGCAATTTTGCGTCATCTGCGTAACCAAAACATCGGGTATGAGCAAATCGTTGAGTGCAGCAATAATAGAGTTGCAGATAGGACCAATCCCTGAGGCACCCGGCATTGATTGCCATGAGATCAGATGAGCATTCGTCAATGAGACTCGTTTAGATCGGTTCCGCAGGAAATCAGAGATCCATGAGCATAGAACCGGAGGAATCCTGCTAAGAAGGCTCTGTGCCAGACCCTATCGAATGCTTTGGAATAGAGACACAGCAAGAGCTTCACCATGCTTCTCAACAGGTTCACACCAAATGTGAGTAGCTATACCAGAAGGTCCCCTGTGGACCATTTCGCGGAACCCATATTGGCGGTCACTGAGGAGATCGTTACCTTCTAGATATACCTACCAGGAACTTAGCATTCAATACACGCTCCATTACCTTACATAGTATGGAGGTGATTGCGATAGGCGATAGTTCGACGGGTCGGCACGAACTGCCCTTTTGGTAGATACTGGCTGCACATTAGCAATCGTCCACGATACCGGACCTGCCCCAACTTGAGGAAGAGCCTGAACAGACGTGTCAAAACCGGAGACAGTTCCGGAGCACAAGGTGTTTAAAACATTCCAGGTATAGTTATTCCTAGTTTTTTTCACGTCCAGAGAACGCAACGTCTTAAAACCTCCATTTGGTGAACTTTGACCTCCTGCTTAAACGTACCACAGTGAGAAATGGAGGGAGGCGCTTACACTACCATCATCAAGACGCAAATTTTCCGCAAACAGAGAGACAAACAGGTTTGCCTTTCTCCGCTGCAGTGTGAGCTAGCGACTTATCCGACTTCAGCAGTGGTGGCAGTGACGGACGACAGAAAGTTGTACTCCACGATTTGGCTAAGGACGAAAACGCTTAAGGATGTATTTTCTTTCTTTCTTTTCTTTCTTTACCTTCGAGAGGTAGGAGCAAATTTGGCACCGATAACAACCAACAGGGATCGCGCTTTCGTATGACCTTTTTGCAGACATGGCAGCTTTGTTAAAGAGCTGTTTCTTAACGTGTACATCCGGTCCGGAGCTTTGCGACATCGAGCATCAGCCCACAGTAAGTTAGCAATAGAGTGCTTAATAGCTTCAGCTGAGCGCACTCAGCGTTAAACCATGGGCGAGATTTGCCACCAGTGGATACGTCAGAGAAAGAATGAAATATTCCATACTCTGACGCAACACATCGGTAACAGCTTCTGCGCAGCTCGACGAATCGTTACTGGAAAGCAAGTTTTCTGCCATGGATAGGAAGCAAAGAAATGACGCATCTCATCCCAATCTGCTTACTTGTATCGCCATACTCGCCGAGTACCGATTAAGCAATCGGTAGGAGATACTGCGACACAAATTTCACCAGACAATGGTCAGAAGTACCAAAGGGGAAGACACCGACACATTGTACCTGTCTGGATCAGTCGTCAGCAGTGGGTCCAAGCATTTAGGCGTGTGCAAGGCAACATCCGGTATGCGAGTCGGTTGCTTAACCAGCTGGCGAGATCTAGCTCTTCCTGCATGGTCCAAAGTCCCCCAAAAAAACCAACTACTACCGTTGCTGACCACAAAACCGTGCCGTAACACTGAAGTGATCAAAGACCCTGGTCGTCTCCAAGTCACCGCTGTGCGACCGATAGATCAGAGCGTAAACCGTTTGTTCAACACCAGTGTCCATCAGTAGCCAAAGAATGGAAAGCTAGGATCCTCAAGGTTGCGGAGACGCTGAGTACAGATGTCATCACGAACGTCCAAGCAGACCCCAGCACTTGGCTTAAAGTATGCTCCAGGCTGTACCCTGGTAGTGTGGTAGTCGGTGGCAAGAGATTACCACCGCCCATATACATCTGCAACACCAGGGGTATTGCAGACGCGTTGCCAACCTAGAGGCCTAAGATGGATACCTCACATGCCAGTAATTTTCACCAGAAGAAGGAGAATGAGAAAGACAAAAGTGAACAGGTTAGAAAAGACGGCAGTTGACAAATAAATGATTATGATTATGATTATGATATATGAACAGACACAGTGCTGCTCATCCAGCAGCACACGAAAAAAGCCACAACACAAGGAGCTTGGTCTGGTGACTGCGGGGTCGCCCGAACCCCAAAGCCGGCTTTCGGGTCCCCTCCACGGTCGCCAACCGGTAATACAGCACATCTTCGGGATTTTTCGCAAGTTAACGGGCAGCCTTTCAAAGTTGGCGAAAACCTCTACTTGGCCCCTACTAACTGCGGTCGGCCAGCGGAGCACCGTGCTTCGGATTCCGCTACCCTCCACGAACAGGCACCCGGTGCAGCAAACTGACGGCACCGAACCGGTTTGCACGCAAGTCCCTGTCCAGACCCGCCCTCACATGGCTACTTCTAAGACCGCTTTGGCAGAACTTAGTTAGGTGGGTGGTGACACCCGGCGCCGAAGCCTACCACCAGAATGAGGTTGTTCATTTGGCGCTACCTAGGGACACGTGTGGGTAACTAGAGCTAAAGCCCACGGACGCGAACAGCTTTATCCCCCAATAGTTGACGATAGGCAGATAACACGCAACAAGAACCAATGTCAAATAAAACTTAAAAGTTTCTACGAGATCCTGTTTTTCCTTTGAATTTAGTAATATGATTAAAGTCTGCAGCGCTAACTACGAAACTCGAAACTCGGAGTTCGTGTCGTGCGGTCCCTCTGACACTTATACTATTTAATACGAGAGCGAGAGGGACAGTACATACGAACTTCGAGTTCGATTTCGTAGTAGCCCTGCAGACGGTCCATTAGTGATCATTCGTTAAAGTAATCTAAAATTAGTATGTTGTATATTAAAACATTCAACTTGCAAGTCTATTAATATTTGTAATGTTTTATGATTATCATTTAATGGTGCTTAAGCATTATGCAGTTGTAAAATAGTTTGATTATTGGTGAATAAGCATTAAACACAGTTTGATAGAAAATTGATTAACGCCATTAAGTAAATTGAAGATAAAAAAACTAGAATAAATATCCCGTTAGTCATCTGAAATTATATACATAACCAATTCTTACGTTTAGTCCTTTTACCTTATTGCGTTGTCTCAAAAAGTTGGAGACGAATGACTAAAGCGCCACCTATCTCCTGAACTATTGTACTTAGGTCAAAATTATACATTTCAGTTCATAGTATGCTGAATGACTTTCATACAGTTTAGAAATTCTAAATGTGTTCACAAAGAAAAGAGTTATGAATTTTTTTCGTCAAAAAAAAACTTTAAATCGCTCTCCTGTAAAGTTGGTCAAATGTCGCTTAGTATCTTTACCTCCGAAGCGACGATATGCATACCTTACAAATATACCATGTCTTTATTAGAGCCCCGCAGACCGCAGACTATATCGGCCGAGGTTAATTAGGCTGTTAATCTGTATAAAGATGTATGCAAGTGCGCATTTATAACGATTCGGTATCGGTCGTTATAGTGTGCGCCTTGTGTGCGCACTTGCATACGTCTTTTTATAGTGATTAAAGAGCCTAACTAAACTATCGGGCAATAAAAAGTCTGCGGTCTGCGGGGGCTCTTACTCGTATAGTTTAGTAGGGATATAAAAAAATAACAAGTTTTACTTATTAGTTTTATTGTGCTTATGTTTTACGTAATATAAATGGGCAGCTTGTTTAATTTCATCCATACCATCCAAATATGTGACTTTTCCTTAAGAAGTTTCTATTTTGATCCTCTGCTTTAAAATGTATGCCACATATTCTTTTGTGGCTATACCGCAAGTAGTCTTCTGGGTTTCCAATTTTTCTCCCATGACATTCACCCAGCTTTAAATTGCTCAGGAAATTATCAGGGTTGGAAATCGATGAAGTGGTATTTCTGCTGGAAAACAAAAATAGTTATAGAAATAGAAATAAGCTATTTTTGTATAACTGTGTTTTTACAATGATGGTAGCTTGGAAAACACTGCTTAAACATACTTAAATAGATACATACTTATATGTATCACACCTCCAATCTTCAATATCATTAGTATTTTACAAAATAAATATCTGTCCCAACCTGGATCGAACCAGGACCTTAAGCTTTGTAGTCAGGTTCTGTTTACCACTCGGACATCCTATCGTAAGTATATTAAATAAGTCGTGTCTAAATAAAACCCGTTGGCATGGCGCCGTTCTGATCTTACAGGTAATAAATAATCAGTTTCTTTTGCCGGGAAAAATGCAATCAGAGCCCGATTGCATAATAAAATACAAGCTAATAGTATTAGCGATTATGTATTGAAATTCACGAATATTATTAGCTTTTACTTTATTATGCACTTGGCCAGGTCTCAATTAGTTCAGCAGGACGAGTATTATAAAAACTAAGCTAAATGATAGAAAAACTAATGTTACTTACACTATGTTCGCAGCCTAACGCACAACGCATGTTGAATGTCGTAATAATCACAAAATAAAACAAAACAGCGTCCAAATCGCAAACACAAAAAAAAAACAATTCAAAAGCATCCTTTCGCAAGTAAATCCCGCAACTCATCGAAGAAACTTTCAAAGACGAAAGCGAAATCTGCTTGTTGTTGGTTTCTTTAAAAAAGTATGGCTCTGTCCATCGGAGGACCAATTATTGCCAGTGTCGTAGTAGTATTTGCCGTGTAAGGAGGTAAAAAAATTCTAGAAAACGAGATATGAGAGGAATGGTGATGAAACGATTGACAGCGCGAATCAAAAAACTGAACTTGAATAACCGTTTCTAATGACGGACGTAGAAGGTATGGCAGTCCCTAGACTAGACATTATGATTTCTGTGTTGCTTGCTAACTAAACTATGACAAAATAAGAAAATAGGAAATAATTTTGGAGAATATTTTAAAATAAACACTGTAATTGGTTGGATTTGATAAATGAAAATAATAAAATGCATATTCAGATAGAAGTAAAAGTAAAAGATATATAAAACAGATAATACTGCACTAACGACATCTATCACCTATACCGACAAAATTTCGAGTCCAAAAAGAGCTGTGGACTACATGATCTCAAGAGATAGCGCTGTAATCGAGTTTCAAAGCTGTCAAAACCAAATGCTCTAACTTGTCTACCCCTGGTAAAGTTACTTAGGGTATATTACTGCAATTTTAACCCGTCACAGTGCAGCACTAGCATATACCATATGTTTATGTTTTTTGAGTATCTTAAATGTCCGTAGGATGCCGTAATAACATATTATTTAAATTAAAATTTTGGAAATATAGCTCTATCGCTACTATTGATGTAAATATCATTTATTTTGTTACTTAAATATTTCATGATTTCTTTAGGTATTAATACTCTTTGGTCATGATCCGTCATGGCGACAAAATATAAAGAGAACTGACGTTGTCGTGGCGGTTTGTTTACGGTTTGAGCTAGTGTCGCCCCCTGCGCAGAGCTTTGCCATGCCCTATTCCGGGAATATAGATTCAGAAATCAGACCCATCAATACTACGAAATTCGAAGTTCGTATCACACCGTCTTTCTCAAGAAGAACTAGTTCAAATTTAGCAACTCGCAGTATATGAGGTCGTCCAGTCAAATAGTGCCCTTTGCGCCCTGCCGATCGTGTAGATAAAAACCTGTGGAATCGATTTTTCAGGCCCGATTTGAATATTCGAGAATCGAGCTTTTCCGCAACAGAATCACCATTCCTATTTTGCTGCCTTATCTTAAAGATGTGTACCTACAAACACATTATTAATGTGAACCGTACTGGTTCAACACTCAGAAGTAAGGAGTTTGAATGCAGAAACACTCAGCAGTATTGGAAAACAGTTTTATTGTTTAAAAGTTACAACAGTTCAACTTAGTTAAGTAGACAAATCGCAGTACTCTCAAATTATTTTACTAGCCCTGATGCTGAAAAACGAATGTCCCGGCATACCACCGTAGGCCGTCTGTCAAATGTCTTTCCCGCCATTTTACTTGCTTGTGATTGGTCGTCGATAAGTGTCATCCCTCGACCGATCACAAGAAACCAACACAACTATTTTTAATTATAATATTTTATTTAAATGGCTTCGAAAATTAACCAATATGTTAATAATAACTAATATATAAATATTTATAACAGCTCGGCCATCCGCTTTTCAACGAGTCCCTCGTTGTTATGTGTAAGTTTAACCCAAAATAAAAATAAGTGAAAAAGAGCAAAACAAAAAAAACACAACACTAAGTAACAGGCTGTAAACTATACAAAAATAGTGTATGTAACATAAAGTAAAAGAAATTAAGAACATGCATACCATTAAAGTTGTTTACATTACCTAAGCCGAATTAGTCACTAGTTAATAGAACTCAGATTAAATTCTTAGTTCATTTATTCTTAGATTTACTTTTAAACTTCCTTGTATTATTACATAACTTTCATTAACAAAATATTTATAACTTTTCAGGGTGTCGGTTACCTGACATCCTTCACTTACTTCACATTTTTAATATCAGCAGTATACTCATTAATCCATGACCTTGACCAATAAGTATACTTATGTTTCAATGACTAAAATGTGTGGCATCCGTTACCTGACACCCCACACTAATTCATCAGTTCATTACCCTAACCAATGAATCAGTATTTACTAGTCCATGACGTTGACCCGCAAATATTTTAGTCATTTGTACATAAACCAATTTCGATGATACATGACACTAATCATCGATAAGTACAATCGCATTTTCATTAATTAAATCTATTAGAAATAGGTACTCGAATACAATCAACCGAAAATAATTCATCATTAGTTTACCCATTTATTTAAGTCGGCAACCAATACTTAAATTTCATTGATGTATGTAAATAAATTTAATCGATATCTATTTACAAGTCTTAACTAGTATATCCGTCTTTAACAACGTATTCATTTTCTATACATTTATTTTACAAGTCTCCACATTCCGATTCGCTATCGTTACGCTCGGATTCACAATCGGTTGATACGGGTTCATTAAAACAGACCCATGGAAATATTTTATCAATGGCTACTATAGCCTCATACTTCTTACTAGTTTTTGTGAGGGGTGTGTCCTCGACCACGAATCTATCGTTGGGGAGTACCTTCTTAATTCTATAGGGGCCTTTACACTTAGGTTCAAGTTTCTTTGACTGACCTTCTATACCTGTTGGAACTCTAGCTACTCTGACCAAATCACCTTCTTTGAAACGCACTCCTATTTTCCTGTACCTATCATACCGTTTCTTGTCCTTTTCCTGTTGTGTCCTAATAAGTTCACCGGCAGCAGCCCTTACATCATCCAGATTTTCCCCGACATCGGAAGTTACTTCGTTTATTACATCATTTAGCAGACCTTCAGATGGGTTGGTTAAGTTTCGACCAAAAAGAAGTTCAGCTGGAGTCTTTTTAGTGGTGGCATGTACTGTGGTGTTGATACCCAACTGAATGTCTGGTAAATGTTCATCCCATAAACCGTTCGGTTTGTCATGATTCATTGCCCCGAGCGCCGCCAAAATGGTCCTATTATACCGTTCCACTTGGCCATTCGCTCGGGGTGTGGCAACGGCATTCAACACGTGTTTAACACCGCATGATTGGGTAAATTCCTTAAACTTCCTACTAGTAAAGCTTGTCCCTTGATCTGTAATCAGGCGGGCTGGTACGCCAAAGTAACTAAAGTGCTCTTTGAATACTCTAATGCTTGTAACTGACTTCGTATTTCGCACAGCCGTGATGTCAACAAATTTAGTAAACGCGTCCACGATAACTAGTATGTATGTATTGCCACGCTTAGTGCGGATAAACGGGCCAAGATGATCCGCATGTATGGTATGAAACGGGATGATAGCTTTAGGGATCGGGTGTAGTTCACCGGGCTTGGCACCACTTGGCAGCTTATGATGTGCGCACTGAAGGCAAGCTGAAACATATTTTTTTACAAACCGTCTCATCTTCGGGAACCAATATGTAGCTTGTAAGCGTGCCAAAGTTTTGTCAAACCCAAAGTGTCCCACGTCATCATGATTGGCTTTCAACAGCTGCCATCTGGTGCCACTTGGAACAACCCAACGAATAGTGTTTTCGTCAATTATGCGATATACACGTCCATTTACAAGCTTGTAATTTTTAAAAATATCAACGGCATCTTTACATTTAGAGTCGCCTAAGATATCAGCTATATTTTTAATATCTTGGTCCGTTTGTTGCACCGTCGCAAGCCAATCGTCAGTACCAACTGAAAGTACCTCTAACACGTGTTCGGTATCTGGACTACCATCTATAGCACCCCGACTAAGAGCATCTACATGTGCCATTTTGTCACCAGGACGATATTCTATTGAACAGTCATACTCTAGGAACTGCAACCACCAACGAGCGATACGCGGGACTAAATCGCGTTTGCTCAAAGTGGTACGTAAGGCATTGCAGTCTGTTACGATCGTGAATCTAATGCCCAGTAAATAGTGCCTAAACCTGTTTAGCGAAGCAATAATAGCGAGGGTTTCAAGTTCAAAGGAGTGGAACTTTTGCTCATCGACACTGGTTTGCCTACTATAATAAGCAATAGGTTTGAATACCCCAGGCTTGTCTTGCTGCATTAAGATACCGGCTACTCCGTACTTGCTCGCATCGGTGTGAAGTTGGGTTAGTGCATTAGGGTCATAAAGCCCCAGGACCGGCCTTTGTACTAAAATCTGTTTTAGTGTCTCAAATGATCCCAGTTCTTCACTACCCCACCTCCAAGGAGTGTCTTTCTTCAACAAGCTAGTTAAAGGGCGCGCTATCAAGGCGAATCCTGCAACAAACCTCCTAAAGAAACTAGCAAGTCCTAAAAATCTCCTAACTTCATGAACATTGGTTGGTGTAGGGAATCTGGATATGGCTTCTGTCTTGAGGGACCCTGGTCTAACACCTTCTGAACTGACTTCGTAACCCAGGTAGTCTATTTTACTATAGAAAAAATTGCACTTACTCATTTTGAGTGTTAGACCACTTTTTGCTAGTAAACTCAGCACCTCTTCCAACCGTACCATACCCTCGTCGAAGGACTTAGCAGGGATCAAAATATCGTCCATGTAGACCAATGCATAAGACGAAGCGGACGAATTGTGAATGATTTTATTCATTGTACGCTGAAATACGGATGGTGCGTTTACTAGCCCAAAGGGCATCCTGTTATACTCGTACTGACCTTGAGGGGTAACGAAGGCAGTTTTTTCCCGAGAACTCTCAGCTATTGGAATCTGGTAGTAGCCTGACGCCAAGTCGAGGGTAATGAAAAGAGAATTTCCCGCTAATAAGTCTAACTGGTCCTCGATACGAGGTAAAGGGTAGTGCTCTTTCTTTGTTTTGCGATTCAGAGCGCGATAGTCAACGCATAATCTCTTCTCTCCAGACTTCTTGTTGACTAGCACTATAGGACTCGCATAAGGACTGTTAGACTCCCGAATAATGCCAGTTTCTAACATTTCTTTTATCATATCTTGAACTAATTGGCGTTCAGTAAAGGATAAACGGTATGGTCGATAGACTACAGGGTCAGGATCATCCAGTTGAATCACCATTTCAGTTTCTGTTGTAAATCCAAGATCTTTTAATCCAATCGAAAAACAAGATTTATATTTATCCAACAGGACTCTTAATGACTCCTTTTGCTGGGCTGTTAAGTTTTCTCCACAACTAATTGGTGATTCATCTGTGGACGGTTGCTCACTAGCGTCTAATCTTTGAACCTGTAGACTATCAGTTAAAGCGTGGCTCCGAGTTATAAGGCTACCCTTTTCTATAACCAGATTATTGTTGCTAATATTCTGAATAAGGACCCTACCCGTACCCTGCGTCAATTGATACTCGCCGGGTAATAAATAATGTTCATGGCCTACAATATTGCGCACGGTTCCATTAACGTAAACCTTACCCGAAAAATAATTGCGCGAGCCAACTAGGACCTCTCTTAGTTCGCCGCATCCTATGCGCGTCTCTTCCTCACATAAAAGCGGACAAATCAGAACCGTCTCTGCACTAACCCTCTGAAAAATGACATCCGATTCTGTCTTGACTATTTTGACTGATGGTCTTTCGGTAAAAGTGTGGCCTAGTAGTACAGGACAATTTATTAAATAATCATCTACTATTAAAATCTCTACGTGATTTTCTACTACGCCCTGCACTTCTATCGTAACATTAGCTTTACCAAGTGGGTTATATGGCACGTTACCTATACCTCTTAATAATGGCACTTTTCCTACCTTCCAATCTATTGCTAAACGCTGAGCTTCACTGAGACGCACCAAAGTACCTTCGCTCCCCAAATCAACAAGACATTCTGAAAATAGACCGTTAATTTTGATAGGCATTCTATACTTAGCACTTGAATCACCTGTGTTTTCTACTTTCAAAATTGTTTTTGGTTTATCATTGGTACTTTGCTTTGTCCCAGGACACTCAGTGTCCTTATGCCCTAATAAATTACACTTAGCGCACTGTATCTTCGGTTTTGTGCATCGAAAGAAAGGGTGACCTGTTTCTTTACAATTGTAACATACCATGCTGGATCCGGATTGCTTTTGAGAACTGACACCTACTTTATTACTAGAAAATGTATTATTTTGTGAGCGCCTATCTCTATCTTTCCCCTTTAACTGTTCGTTTGTGGACCTATCAACTTTTACTGTTTTCAGAAACTTGAGAACCAACTCTGGTTCGGTAAATTCTGCTCCTTGTGCACCCAATCTAACACCACGATCTTCTATACCTGCTATGATACAATCAACGGCACGTTTTCCCGAAATTTCACATCGATTTAGAAGATTCATTTTAGCATAGTAGTACATTTCTAATGACTCCCCATAGCGTACCTTTTTATTGAGCATTTCCGTTAGTAAATCAGCATAATTGTCCCTTGTTGGAAAAGATTCCTTAAGCTTTAGTTTCCATTCTGGCCAAGAGAATAACAGTGAGGGTAGGCCTTGATACCAGGTTTTAGCTACACCCGTTAATTTTGGTAAAGCGTAGTGGATCACTTGTTTATCGCTCCAACCATAGATTTGTGAACATTCGTCGACTTTATGAAGCCACGTATCAACCGTTTGTTCCTTGCATAAAGGGTCAAACTCAGGAATTACATTGTTCAACACAGGAAACTTATCACGATCGCTACTATTATTCATACCCTTAAGAGCATTAATAAACTTCTCAATAAACAAATTGTTATCTGACTCACGACCACGACGTATTGCTTCACGGGACGGCGTACGAACGCGCGAAGCTCTGCACCTAGATGAACGTCTGGATTCTGTGCAGCACGTCTCACGCCGCCCTGGAGTACGCGACCGTGTCCTGGAGCGCCAATCACGGGGATATCGCGAGCTTGTCCTCCTTGAACGTTGTGACCGGGAGCGAGACCGACTAATCGTCAATCGTGATCGCCTTCCTCTCGACCTTCTGGACCGCGACCGGCGGTGGCGGTTGACACGGCTCTCTTCAGGTGAACGCATACGCCCTCTACCACGGCTACGGCTCCGAGTCGCTTCGCGGAGTCTTAGTGGCGGCGTAAGCGTCCCGTGAGACGCCCTTCGTTCGTCCATATTCTCGTGACCTCAATACATAAAAAAAAGAAATATTCGTTAAGAAGATTCTTTAATTATCATTTTTTAAAGCATAGTTAAGAAAGGCACAAAAGAAAAACTTAAGTTGCTCAGCAGGTAACGCAATAACGTATATATAGGTACATGAAACATTTTGGTAATAAATTCCCCGTAATTATAGGATAACTAATGCGTAAATTAAATAAAGCCACAAAGGAGAATGAAACAAAATGCGTCCGTCGCGCATGTATAAACACGAGTATTAACGGACTTTTCTTTTCGGAAATTTCGACATGGTAAACAACATTAAAAACGGCTTCGTGGGTCTCAGTGTATCGAAAGAATATACTCTACTCAAATTCCTAAAAGAAAATGTAGGTAAGAAATTTCACTTTTTGTCCTTTACTTCAATTTTGTGATTACAAACTTTGATAAATTAATTCACAAATGTACACTTTCTATACACTGATTTCGGAGGGTAAGTAATAAAGCGAAATAAAAATAACAGTAAACACTTACGTTTTCTATGCAAACCAAATGATTATTTGTATCTCCAGTCCAATCCAAATATTTTGTGGGCAATTAAGTTGCAATCCCACTTCTGAAATGTGAACCGTACTGGTTCAACACTCAGAAGTAAGGAGTTTGAATGCAGAAACACTCAGCAGTATTGGAAAACAGTTTTATTGTTTAAAAGTTACAACAGTTCAACTTAGTTAAGTAGACAAATCGCAGTACTCTCAAATTATTTTACTAGCCCTGATGCTGAAAAACGAATGTCCCGGCATACCACCGTAGGCCGTCTGTCAAATGTCTTTCCCGCCATTTTACTTGCTTGTGATTGGTCGTCGATAAGTGTCATCCCTCGACCGATCACAAGAAACCAACACAACTATTTTTAATTATAATATTTTATTTAAATGGCTTCGAAAATTAACCAATATGTTAATAATAACTAATATATAAATATTTATAACATTATAACCAAGCAGATACGGCTAAATTACCATTCAAACTATGTTAAGTAAACGCTAAACAGAACTTAGGTGCAGGTGCAGGTGGTAGGACCTTGTGCAAGGTCCGCCCGGATTGCTACCACCATCTTGCTCGCTAATCCTGCCGTGAAGCAGCAGTGCTTACACTGTTGTGTTTCGGCGTGGAGAGTAAGACAGCCGGTGAAATTACTGGCACGTGAGGTATCCCATCTTAGGCCTCTAGGTTGGCAACGCGTCTGAAATACCCCTGGTGTTGCAGATGTTTATGGGCGGTGGTGATCTCTTACCATCAGGAGACCCATTTGCTCGTTTGCCATCCAGTCAAATAAAAAATAAAAAAAATAAAAAATAAAAATACTTTTTTACTTTATACTTGTTTATTTTGTGTTTATGTAATTTGCGAAATGCGAATAAACGTTTTCTATTCTATTCTATTCTAATATTGTTTAATCGGTATCACACGAGCTAGGAGCCAACTCATCTCATCCGACAGCGTTTTCACACTATCCGATCCGATATCAGGGCAAGTAAAATGTATGAAATATGTTCCTCTCTTTCACATTGTCCGGCTCGATATCAGAGCCGATACCGATATGTTCACGGCACCATCGGACGCCCGTGGGCTTTCGGACGATAAAGTTTGCATGTGTGCGGGTATCTAAATTGTCTCTGTGTGCGCAGGCAGAGCCCGATGCCTGCATTTTGAGTCGGCCGTATCGGAACGGTTTTGTCGGAAATATGTGAAAGCAGCACATGGTGTCGGCTATCGGATGTCGTCTATCGTCGTCCAATACCGATATCGGATCGGATAATGTGAAAAGGCTATGAGGCCGTGGTCCCATCGGGTCGTGTCCATGGCCAAGCTCCCTCTACACGCTGCCGAACGAGCGGTTAGAGCAGATTATAAATTAAGAGTAGTTAGGGAGTCCAGTGCCGCGCGATAACTAAGCACCTAGTGGGCTACTACGAAAGTCGAAGTTCGTATCGTACCGTCCCTCTCGCTCTCGTATTAAATGATATTTATCGTCAGCGGGACGGCAAGATACGAAGTTCGAATTTTGCACTTAATGGTGTCAGTTGGCTATTTACTCTACAGTGTGTTGTGTGAGATGTTTAAAAGACGTGCCCGCCGCGTGACCGCTATCTATCTGTCTGTCTGTGTGTCTGTCTGTGGCGCCGTAGCTCTTAAACGAGTTGATTTAATTGAAAGCAGGTTTTCTAGCGATGGTTTTTAGACATGTTTTAAAAAAATAGATTCAGCCGTTTTTGAGATATTGAACTGAAGTTACAAAGTCGGGGGTTATCCAACTTTTTGTTTGTTAGGTTATTTCATATAAATGTTCTGATTGTTCTTCAGTCAGTAACACAGTACTCTCTTTGTTGGTTTTTGATATATTTCTTTTTTTTATCTATTTTTTTGTAAACTTTATACTTCGATATATTATATCCCATTTCCACAGATCTCTCTCTAAGGTTCTGGCAGAATACCAGCGCTGCGGTCACCCGCAGTTTTATTTAACTATGCTGCGAGTCAGCGCCTTTTTTCCCATAGCACATGGAAACCACTGTTTTGTTTAGTTAAGCACATGTTTTAAGATTTTTATTAAGTTTTAGCTAACCCTGTAAGCTTAATCTAAACTTTATTAGTACCTATGTAAAGTTCAAAATTGTGTTTCTTGTCTGTATCTGTTTAAATTTGTGTTGTGTTAACGTGAAAATAAAGTGTTAAATCGATCAATCAATCAATTGAAAATATGTCAACTAAGGCCGAGGCCTCTTTACGGTTAAACCGCCACGGTTTTTAACCGCGTGACTTTCTGAATCAAGTAAACTAAAGCAAGCGGCCGTACTGGCGTTTTTAAGTTTACTTGTCAAAAGAAGTCTCGCGGTTAAAAACCGCGGCGGTTTAGCCGTAGTGCGAGTGCGGCCTCGGCCTAAACGCGACAAGGTTGGGGTCTTGGGGTCCGATTACTAGTTTAAGTAGTGTTCAAAGTCAAAGTCAAAATATTTTTATTCAATTTAAGCTATAACAGTACTTAAGAGTGAAAAAAAACTAAGTACCACCGGTTCGGAAAAACCTCTGTTAAGAAGAATCCGGCAAGAAACTCTAAATCGAATCTTCAATAATCTAATTCGAAACTTCGTGTACCTTCTATGGGTATCCAGTTTCCAAAATTAGAATGCCGAAACAGCGTGCACATTACAGGAGTATTTTTCCAAATGTGACAATTACAGATATTTATTCTAAAAATAAAATATTAAATGATAACTTCTGATATTTTCACGGTTAAACCGAAAATCAAATAAAATAGAAGGCTGCCTTTAAAGTGCATTTTTTACGTGGCTGCATGGGCTCAAATCCCCTTACCTTTTCCAAAGGGGCTTTATAAACCGGTAAATCGGGGGTAGACTACAAATTGATAATTGTCGAAATGTCGGTATGAATGGAAGTTGTTGTATAGCGAAGCGGTTATAATTATCCTCTTTGGCTATTCTACTAGTCTTGTCAGACAAGAAGCATAACGTCTCAGATTTAAGTGAAAACGTGTAGTGTTAAAATAAAATAAAAATGACAGCCATTGGTATAGACCTGGGAACCACGTATTCCTGCGTGGCAGTGCTGCATCATGGCAAGGTGGAAATCATAGCCAACGATCAGGGCAACCGCACCACGCCCTCTTATGTCGCTTTTACTGACACCGAACGCCTTATAGGAGACGCCGCGAAGAACCAAGTGGCCCTCAATCCTTGCAACACTGTCTTCGACGCCAAGCGCCTCATTGGAAGAAAATATGACGACCCTCAGATTGAACAGGACATAAAGCACTGGCCGTTTAGAGTAGTCAACGATGGTGGAAACCCCAAAATACAAGTTGATTACAAAGGGAAGTCAATGTGTTTTCCCCCTGAGGAGATCAGCAGCATGATTTTAACTAAAATGAAGAATACAGCCGAAGCCTACCTGGACACAGAAGTAAAGGAAGCGGTTATTACAGTCCCAGCTTACTTCAATGACTCACAGCGGCAAGCGACCAAAGATGCCGGTGCAATAGCCGGCATGAACATCCGGAGAATTATCAATGAGCCCACTGCAGCAGCTTTAGCTTATGGGTTGGATAAAGAACTGAAAGGAGAAAGAAATGTTCTGATCTTTGACCTGGGCGGGGGCACCTTTGATGTGTCTATACTAAAAATAACAGAAGGTTCACACTTTGAGGTCAAGTCTACTGCCGGTGATACCCACTTAGGAGGAGAAGACTTTGATAATAAACTGGTTGACTTTTTTGCTGATGAGTTCCAGCGAAAACATAAGAAGGATCTACGGAACAACCCAAAATCGCTACGTCGCTTGCGCACTGCAGCTGAAAGGGCTAAACGCACACTCTCCACCAGCACTCAGGCGAGTATTGATGTAGATGCTTTATTTGAAGGTATTGATTTTATGTCCCGAATTTCGCGTGCACGATTCGAAGAGCTTAATTCCGAATTCTTCAATAGCACATTAGTACAAGTAGAAAATGCTCTAAATGATGCTAAGTTTGATAAAAATGCCATCCATGATGTGGTTCTAGTTGGTGGGTCCACCCGTATACCGAAAATTCAAAGTATTCTGCAAAACTTCTTCAATGGAAAAAAAATGAATTTATCTGTCAATCCAGACGAAGCAGTGGCTTATGGGGCGGCGGTGCAGGCGGCTATTTTGACTGGAGCAGGTGAATCTAAAATTCAGGATCTTGTTTTAGTTGATGTGATCCCACTTTCTCTCGGCGTTGACGTTCTAGGTGGTTTAATGTCAAAGATAATTGAGCGTAATACTAAAATACCTTGCAAAAAGACTACAGAATACGGAACATCTCGAGACAACCAGATTACTGTACATTTTAACGTCTTTGAAGGAGAACGCGTGATGGCGAATGATAACAACCATCTAGGATCATTTACAGTGTTTAATGTACCACCTGCTCCACGTGGTGCAGAGAAAATTGAAGTCTGCTTCAATGTTAACTCCGACAGCATACTACATGTAACTGCCAAATTGAAAAGCAATGGAAAGAGAAAACACATCAAAATCAAGAATGATAAGGGCCGTTTATCCCAAGCTGATATACAAAGGATGCTGGCTGATGCCAAGAGATATAAATATGAAGATGATCAAGAAAGAGAGAGGGTGAATGCAAAAAATAAGTTGGAAAATTATGCCTACGACGTAAAGCATGCTATTGAGAAAGCGGCAAACAAGATGAAAGAATTAGATATATCTGAAATACGTAGTAAGTGTGAAGAGACATTTCGTTGGCTGGATGATAACGATACGGCCGAGCCGGAAGATTTTCAAGACGAACTGAAAGAGCTGAAAGACCTCTGTGGTCCTGTGATCACGCAGATCAATGGTGGACCAAATACTAAAAGAGGAGATGCTAGAATCAATATTGATGAGATTGATTGAATTTGCTTTTAGTTATTTTTTTTTATTTCTTTGTTTGGTACCTCGATATGAAAAAGGACTCTTTTAGGATTCTTTGTTGTTGCGTGTCTCTCAAAAACTCTAGGGCTGTAGTCTCATGCAACTGTAATTATAATCAAAATTCATTTATTGCTTGAAATAATAATAGTACAAAAAAACGTCTTAAATATATTAACATTATAGGCACAATTATTTCACCTTAAAGGCATGCAATAGTTTTAATACAGTTTTTTTCTTATATATTAATTAAATTACATTAAATCCCTTTTGTTTTATTGAACACTAAGTAAGTAAACAATTAAGTTTCGAAGTTCATGAAAATTTCACTATGATAGACTTCTTAAGAGAAATTAAAGAAAGAAGTAAAAGGTTTTTTTTGTTGGCTTTTCAAATTATTTCCTTGTTAGTAAAGTTGGTGCTATGTGTGTAGTTAGTGGTAAATAATATAAAATGTAACAGTCTTATTTTTATATAGGCAGGTGTATGTTATATTTAGGATAGTTTTATTTTAATTGAATTATTATTTACTTTTTTCTGTTTTTCCTACATACATACAAGTAGAGTCGAACAAATGATACATGTATTGAGGCGGATCCTTTTAATAATCAATTTCACTATGATTTCCTTGACAAAAACCTGGGATGTCAACATGACATTTTTAGCACAAAGTTACCCTGGTACAGCCAAGGAAACTGAATCATATTCAGGGTGGAACCTTTGTGCTAATGTCATGTTGACATCCCATACATCTGCCAAAAAAATCATAGCGAAATTGGTTATAAAAAGGTTACACCCTGGTACTCTGTTTCCTCGACGTACATGCATGATTCAGTTTGGTGGACTGTAGGTACATTATGCATTTTTTATCGATTACCGTAAATTTTAATTTAACTGTTCATAATAAATTAAGAAACGGACTAGAAAACCAGTTTTTTTCTTCAAGTAAGCTTTAACATAACATGCTGAGCTGAGACCGTTTCGCGATTTCGCAATACTGTCGTTAATATTTTTTTATGGTTTTATTTGTGTACTTACTATAATATGTATTTTCGAATTAGCGAATAACGTTTCTATTTTATTATTATTATTAACATTAATTTCTTAATCTCTTGTTGATTTATGTAGAAGAAAGTAAAATTAAAACGCATTTGATGAAAACAATGACTGATTTAAATCATGATTTAATCATGCCAATATTAATAACAATAAATAGCCCCAACAGGTCCTTAGTCATATTAAATATAATGACCCGGATAACTCACGTCTTAAATCGAGTTTAGCTCGACATGTTTCGGGCTAATCCGTAGCACTTCGTCTTCGGAGCAACGCGACTCAGCGGCTGCTGCAACACGTCGCGGTGTAGGTAAATTCCCACGGGAGTTATGTAAAATCCCGGAATTTTAGTTCAACTGCTGTATGTATAGTTAAGTTAGCCGTGGTGGCCTAGTGGTTTGACCTATCGCCTCTCAAACAGAGGGTCGTGGGTTCAAACCCCGGCTCGCACCTCTGAGTTCTTCGAAATTCATGTGCGGAATTATATTTGAAATTTACCACGAGCTTTGCGGTGAAGGAAAACATCGTGAGGAAACCTGCACAAACCAGCGAAGCAATTCAATGGTGCGTGTGAAGTTCCCAATCCGCACTGGGCCCGCGTGGAACTATGGCCCAAGCCTCCTGTTATGAGAGGAGGCCTGTGCCCAGCAGTGGGACGTATATAGGCTGGGATGGCTGTATGTAATGATTAACAAGTGCAAAGTCACGGGTAAACACTAGTCTGGTGAATATAAATAAATGATCCCACTCTTGGGATTTTTCGTCTCGTTAAAGGTATATGTATTTCACATACTTAAGGGTTACATATTACTATTATGTATGGAACGATCATAAAAACGTTTAAATGGTTATTTAACTTTACATAACTGAGTTCAAGACTACCCAACTGGCCGAAGGAGGGTTATATTTTTCGATTGGTTTCAGTGGCGACGAACCTCCCGGTAAGTAAACGAAGAGGGGGGAAAAAAACGAATCAATGGAAAGTTGTCTTCGCCGATTTCGGGGAAGGCGTATTAAATCATGGGTCGATGAACACAGTGAAGGGGGAAATAAGCTTGGTTGCTAACCGTTACAAAGAAAGACTAGAAAGGCATCCAAATCGTCTTGCTACCAGCTTAGCCAAGCCAGCTCATAAAAAGCGTCTTAAAAGATCTGCTATAATGGATTTAGTAACCAGCACAGACAGCTGAAGCGTTGATGTGGAAAGAGAAGAGGCTCCCGATGGGGATCTTCCTCGACAAGCCAATCTCACTTCAACCCATCTGCTTATAGTCTAGGGACTGATTGCAAGATAAAGAATTGGAAAAGAAAAAAAAAAAAACATGGGTCGAGAATGAAGCTGCCTAACGTTCAGCGGCTAACTTGATCCTCTTGCCACTACGACTTAAGACTAAAGTATACTAGTAAATCCGAATTTCCACCATGATGATATTATGAGCGCCTTCGCTAATACGTTTTTGGATAAAGGCCTGTTCCATGTGAAAATTATTCACTATAAAAACTCTTTGCCCTGCGTGGACTTAAGAGACAACAAACAAGCGTTAGTGTACCAAGAAATGTTTGCTAGTATGATAATCTGTTGAAATTTCCGAATTTTGTGCTGAAAGACCAAAACCAAAACAAGCGTATTAGGTGCAGAACCTCCAAACAAGTTGTGGGACAGCAGTTTCCCGTATCGCAGCCTAGAGTCACCACCCGCTCTAGTAGAAGTGTAGGCTTACGTAAGGTGTCACTACCCGCACCGGTGAAGGCTTATTTCCCGCTGGACAGGGTGAGCTATCAGGGAGAAACAACTTATATAAAGGTACTAGAGAATTTTGAAAAGAGAGGTGAAAATATGATAACGCCAAATTTCAAAAGGATTCCTGAAACAAACAAACACTCGAAGATCCAAGCGACTATATTAAAGTAGAGAAAACATCCGAAACTGAATGACGCTTAAACTATGACTAGGATTCCCGGCCCAGAATCTCAAGTCCTGCAATTACCTTGGCATCGATTGAGTCCGCGTGGCCGACGCTGGAGACAATCGCATCGAGGCCTACGGTAAAGCAGCAAAATAGTCATTAAGTTTACCAATGATGGTTAAAAGTGGAACGTATAAGTAATAAGTTTTGGGGACTACTGAGTCCCAGGTTTAGCGAAGTGAAATCTTATTGTAATACCAGACTGGTACCATCCTATATTTATAATTAACCTATAAGAGTACAGAGAGTTCCGCGGTAAACCAACTCGAACACGTGATTCCACTGTAAGTGAAGCCCGTGCCCGCAAAACTCGATTACTCAGTGCAATCTTTTCATTCAGAAATCATTCCATGTTTAAACTAACACCCAGGACAGCTCGGCTGCACCATTTCAAAACATAGTAAGGGACATTAAAGCTGATTTTTACAGGAGAGAGAAAAAACATGTTTTGTCTCAGCCGTACGAAATTTTGCAATATTCGTTCCAAAAGTGATACTTTCTCGGTTTATTAGATTAAGCCGAATATCCAGGTATATATATATGCGCTTAATTTCCTATATTGCATGTTTTATGTGCCATACTAGGTTTTGAAATTAAACTCAAATAAAAACTTATAGTGAACCGATCAATTTCAAAACCCAGTATGTGTTGTCACTTTGTCATGATCAAGAGACTAAAAAGACTAAAATCATAAGTTTTAATACGTGGACCTTTTTTCAATTTAAATAAAATAGTCAGCTAAGTAGTTGTTCATTACAATAATTTATTATAAAAAATAAAAAATACGGCACCAAGTCTTATTTTTTTTACTTTATATTATCCAATACTATTATTGATTACTGAATGGGAGATTGATCCAAATATTTTTTCGGGACTGGGGTATCAGTGGTACTAGTTCAGGAGCGGATTCAGGAGCGGAAACAACAGGTTGACTTTCATTTTCTTCTGGAAATATTTCTGGAGAAGGAATAGGGGGCTCACTTTAATTTTCTTGCGGAAGTATATATATCATAATAGCAAGATGGTTCTATTAGTAGAAGCAAAGATGAGCAAATAAGCGACGAGGTAGTATTTTGAACGTTAGTCGTTATTAATGGGATGAAAAAATAACATAAAATAGCAAAAACTAACACCGAAATAACATGAAATGTTAAATGGCACAGACATAAAACATAACACAAATGCTCAAGCTCAATAAAACCATGAGACACACACTCCCACGCTCAATAATAATACAGTATGATTACTTCCGATTTGGCACTCGGCAATTCTCGGCATACCTACATCGAGAGAGATCTGAAGTGCAATAGGTACTTAGGCAGAGGTTTTGTTATTAATTACATGAAATAGGTTTGGGTATTTTATGTGATTAAATTCTGGGTTTTTAAATAAGTGTCCTATGAAAAAAAACACGAACATTTACGGTTAAAACTGAGACGTCCCGAGTATTAAAGTAAAAATAATCTTACTGTATGAAGCGTAATAATTAAATATCCAAACATTTTGCAAAACATGTGTGTTTGTATGTTTGTGTGTGTTGTGTGTATGTTTGTCCGTCTTTCACGTCGAAACGGAGCGACGGATAGACTTGATTTCAGACATAGAGATAGTTTATGGGCCAGAGAGTGACATAGGCTTCTTTTTATCCCGGAAAAATGCACAGTTCCCGAGGGAACAGCGCGCGGTAACCGGATTCCACGTGGGCGAAAGCTAGTATTATATACATTTACTTACACAAAATGGTTGTTGTCTAAATTCAAAGCGTTGTTCACTATACGCTTGGTGCGATTGCCTTATTTCATTCATTTATTAGCCAAATTACGCTACGTTTTAGCAAAATTTTAACGTTACACGTGCATACAAACTCAATCTTGGCTGGCAACTGCGCGTTTAAATGAGTTCGAACAGCTCCAGCGCAATAGCATGAAGTTAGCGCGGCAGCACAGTGCTGCCAACAACGCGTCAAAATGAATAAAGAACAACGTACCTATAACATTTGACTTACAAAAACTAGTAACTTCAACTAACAAACACATACTACTTTCCAAAAAGTTACAATTAAACTCGTTTGACCATATCAAAACCTAGTAAGTCTCTCTGACTTTTTCAAAACCTAGTAAGTGCATGTCCCATACTAGGTTTTTGAAATGGTTTTGTGCCATACTAGGTTTTGAAATGGTCAAGCCGGTTTTTTTCTGTACTTACTAGGTTTTGGAGTACTCGTATCTCTGAAGTTGAGCGAGATAGGCCTCTAAATGTTTTTGTATCTTGTAGGCACTTGCTAGAAACCACGTTTTAAGCAAAAATCGCAAAATTGAGTTTTTGAGACTTACTAGGTTTTGAAATGGTGCAGCCGAGCTGTTCTCGATCCATAAAATTCCTTACAGTCCGGGGGTTTAACGAAATGAAATAAAGTTAAGTGGAGTTAGTAGAAGGTGGCTTGCAGTCTTTGACATGCCACTTTCCCAGCGGCTTTCCATTCATGTCCTCCAGTTCATAAACCAGACGGGATATTTTGCGAAGGACGCGACACTTCTCGTACTTCGGTGCTAATTTAGCTGCAAAATATTTGCCAGCATTGCTTTGCTTAAATGTCCGTTTCCACACTTCGTCACCTACATTGAATTCGATGTCACGACGCTTATCGTTGTAGTATTTAATGTTTACGATCATGAGCTTTCTGCAACGATTCTTTCACCGTAGAGAAAATATCCTTAAGTACGACATTTTTTTTATTTCCGAATTTCGATATTTCGAGACTATTACATTGTTCAGTACCGGAGTTCAAAATTCCCTTCACCCGTAAAAGGTGTGACTATCGACGCCTCATAGTACCGTATTTCTAACAAAATCAGTGTCGA
The DNA here is from genome assembly GCF_025370935.1 of Choristoneura fumiferana. Classification (NCBI taxonomy): domain Eukaryota; kingdom Metazoa; phylum Arthropoda; class Insecta; order Lepidoptera; family Tortricidae; genus Choristoneura; species Choristoneura fumiferana. The sequence continues at coordinate 15,967,835 of NC_133480.1, forward strand.
TCGGCAAATAGAAACCTGCATCCGTAAATTGCGTCCGGCGACTGTGGCAAACGCGAGCACCCTTTTGTCCGGCACAAGGAGTTGACAATCGTCACATTGGAACACCCGGCAGGACGTTTTTCCTCTAAAAAGAGGTGTATGGTACGGGTTAAGACTAACCGCGCCGCCCGTCCGTATCTGCTTACCTGAGCAACGCTGCGGGAACGAGCCAGCGAAAGATAAGCCGACTTTAATAACTTTAGGGATTTAAAAAGATACCATAAACGTGATCAGCCAAACCTCGACACCAACTACCCACCCTTGGGTAAAAATTATTGTACCCACTACATAATTAAGTTGCCCTACTGTTAAGGTACGATAAGTGACTCCGTCGTTGAAAACGGAATTGAATAAATTACGTTACTAATTTCTGATTTTCCTTGGGGTTTACCCCGTATCCTAGTAGGGTGGCCAAAAATATTATCATTACAAGGGCTAGACGGGGCAGTGCTCCGGGGTCCCCAAGCTCAGGATCCCTCGGACTCTGACTTACAAACTAAATGACAAATCTGGAGTACGTCGAATTCGGAACACGACGAATAGGGAACAAACGATTTGAAATAGTTTAGTTGGGGCCCTATTTTATTTTTTGCCTGGGCCTTTGGTTACCTAGCTACGCCTCTGGTTGGTTTATGTATTTTTAGTTTTATTTAATTACGTGAACTGTTAACGTTTTAAGTACTACGAAAGTTAAGATCGAAATTCACACAGTACAGTACCTAGATAAATCGCAGTTGAAACGAGCGTGTTTGTACATCACATTTATTCGTTTATTCACAATTTTTACCACCAGAATGTTCGTGTACAATTTTAACTTATGGAAATCACAATAATCACACAATGAGGGCTATCGCGTATGAATTCGCCACTAGAGGCGCTAGTGTAGCGTGCATGAGGTCTCCGAAATGTCAAATCTCATAGTTTTTGGGTGAGCTACGCGGGTTTATTTATAATTAGAATAATTTTGTGAATATTTTGCAATATCTGAAATTAATTATGGCAAATATGCGTTCCGGGGCAATGAATGTCTGTGTTTTGAAACAGTTTTGTCTTTCGGAAACCTTTGTCCTCCCTTTTTTGACAAACAAAACGGGTACTATGCAACCCTATGGCATGCTCGATATTTTTATGGTACGGTTTTAAGGTGTATTAAATATGATTTTAATGTAAACTTTGTTTTCACGCCCGTAATAACAGACTTTGAAAGCCATACTTAAAAACCTCACGCAACAGTGCGCCATCTAGTGAGACAAAAAACGATAGCCCTCATTCCCATAAATTATTCGTTAGACCATAAAATCAGTTCTTTTCGCCATCTTTAAAACGCGCCGGGCGCTGTATAATATCTCTCGGCGCGGGCGGCCGACGGGGTTATTCCCTTTAAAAAAAGCCCACAGATGGCGCTACGGGTACTGTTGCTAGTGCTACAGTTTAGTTGGATAGACGCTCTTAAACAGAAAAATTAAAATTTATAATAATATGACATGGAGCTGCCTTTTTTCTAAAGCGCAAATAGTTTTCGTGGCTGTCTGTATGGGCTCACAGTCCTATACCTTTTCCAATGGGGATAAACCGGACAGACTATGGTGAAATATCAGTACACATTGACCAACTTATCTGTGAATCAGAGCAAGCAATACTACACTTTATGCGAACGACATTAAAACTTTATCGATTCAGAGATAAGTTGGTCAGTCAATCTGTACCTACGTACCTACTTATACGCAAAGTTAGACTATGAATTTTTATTATATAGTGACCACGCGGCCACGATAACTCGGCATCGCATCAGTACCTACCGCGCTTGCCTCGCGTCAAGTTAGTCGCACAACGCGTTCTTTGTTTCAAACTATAATAACAAAGTATTTTGCTTATCTGCCACTTTTCTCACATTGTCAGCCAATCAGCATAAATACAGCTCAGTATAAGTGGAAGTGACGCTCATAAAGGAAACACGAGAACTCAACGTGAAATCGCCTGCTAGTGTAACGTAATAAAAAAATAACAATTAGTGGTGAAATAAAAGAAAATGTCAGCAATTGGTATAGACTTGGGAACCACGTATTCCTGCGTGGCAGTGCTGCAGCATGGCAAGGTGGAGATCATTGCCAACGATCAGGGCAACCGCACCACGCCCTCCTATGTGGCTTTTACTGACACCGAACGCCTTATAGGAGACGCCGCGAAGAATCAAGTTGCTCTCAATCCTTGCAACACTGTGTTCGGCGCCAAGCGCCTCATTGGAAGAAAATATGACGACCCTCAGATTGAACAGGACATAAAGTACTGGCCTTTTAGAGTAGTGAACGATGGCGGAAACCCCAAAATACAAGTGGATTATAAAGGAAAGTCAATTTGTTTTCCCCCTGAGGAGATCAGCAGCATGATTTTAACTAAAATGAAGAATACTGCCGAAGCCTACCTGGACACAGAAGTAAAGGAAGCGGTTATTACAGTCCCAGCTTACTTCAATGACTCACAGCGGCAAGCGACCAAAGATGCCGGTACAATAGCCGGCATGGACGTGCTGAGAATTATCAATGAGCCCACTGCAGCAGCTTTAGCTTATGGGTTGGATAAAAACCTGAAAGGAGAAAGAAATGTTCTGATCTTTGACCTGGGCGGGGGCACCTTTGATGTGTCTATACTAAAAATAACAGAAGGATCACACTTTGAGGTCAAGTCTACTGCCGGTGATACCCACTTGGGAGGAGAAGACTTTGATAATAAACTGGTTGACTTTTTTGCTGATGAGTTCCAGCGAAAACATAAGAAGGATCTACGGAACAACCCAAAATCACTACGTCGCTTGCGCACTGCAGCTGAAAGGGCTAAGCGCACACTCTCCACCAGCACTGAGGCGAGCATTGATGTAGATGCTTTATTTGAAGGTATTGACTTTATGTCCCGAATTTCACGTGCACGGTTCGAAGAGCTTAATTCTGAATTCTTCAATGGTACGTTGGTACAAGTAGAAAATGCTCTAAATGATGCTAAGTTTGATAAAAATGCCATCCATGATGTGGTTCTAGTTGGTGGGTCCACCCGAATCCCGAAAATTCAAAGTATTCTGCGAAACTTCTTCAATGGAAAAAAATTGAATTTATCTGTCAATCCAGACGAAGCAGTGGCTTATGGGGCGGCGGTGCAGGCGGCTATTTTAACTGGAGCAGGTGAATCTAAAATTCAGGATCTTGTATTAGTTGATATTATCCCTCTTTCTCTCGGCGTTAACGTTGTAGGTGGTTTAATGTCAAAGATAATTGAGCGTAATACTAAAATACCCTGCAAAAAGTCTGTAATACATGAAACATCTGCAGACAATCAGACTATTGTAACTCTTGACATCATTGAAGGAGAACGCGCGATGGCTAAAGATAACAACAAACTAGGATCACTTACATTGTTTAATATACCACCTGCTCCACGTGGTGCAGAGAAAATTGAAATCTGCTTCAATGTTAACTCTGATAGCATACTACATGTAACTGCAAAAGTGAAAAGCACTAGAAAACAAAAACACATCAAAATCAAGAATGATAAGGGCCGTTTATCGCAAGCTGATATGCAAAGAATGCTGGCTGATGCCAAGAGATATCAATATGAAGATGATCAAGAAAAAGAGAGAGGGTGAATGCAAAAAATAAGTTGGAAAATTACGCTTATGACGTAAAACATGCTATTGAGAAGGTGACAAGCGGGATGAGCGAATTGAATATTTCTGAAGTTCGTAGTAAGTGTGAAGAGACATTTCGTTGGCTGGATGATAACGCCATGGCAGATACGGAAGACTTTCAAGATGAACTGAAAGAACTGAAAGACCTCTGTGATCCTGTGATCACGCAGATCAATAGTACAAGACCAAAGACTGAAAATAGACATGGTAGAATCAATATTGATGAGGTAGATTGAATATGCTGTTACTTAGTAGGTACTTTTAGATTTTTTCTTGTTTTTTTTATTATATATGTATAATCTCAAAAAGAACTCTATTACGATTAGGTACTTTTTTATTGTCTGTAAAACTCTTTTCATTCACAAAGTTGTAGAACAATAATACTTAATCTTTCGCAAAAATATTAAGTTTTTTATTTCACGAGATCTAATACATATGGACCTACCTATAATATATGTATATAACCTTTCATATATATATTTGGGAGCGACAATACACAAATTGGAATCAAAAAGGTACCATCAATGCCCTTAATATTGCATAAAATCTAATCTCATAATTTCGTTTCTCATAACCTTTAGCAGAATCATCATACAATACAATACAAAGACTCTTTATTGTATACCAGACATAGTAAGCGATACAGAAAACAGATACAAAGAGAAAAAATGACAAGTTAAGCAATAGGCGGCCTTATCGAATGAACAGTTACCATAAGGCCAGCAAAGTAAGAGCGCTGTAACTGCGGCAGGCGTAGCGCCAGAACAGCACAGCAGCTACATAGTAGGTTGGGTTAGGTTAGAAGTGCGGCAAGCCGCGAGCCGCGCGAGCGAACCAAGCGTGCTGCCCCAGCGGCCGGCGAAGCGCCAGAATCTTACTGTTACCAATAAGGGTTAGGCTAAATAATAACCGTAATTTAATTGCAAGTACTTAATGTTCAGTAAAATGTTATTCTGCTTTTTATCATTATGACAACTAAATACTATGAGATACCTATATCTTTCTGCGTAATAACTATTCGGACATATAAATATTATTCTCATCGATATTATGCCATGTTATTTAATATTCTGCTTTCCAAAATTAAGAGAAATGATATTATGCGAAAAAATATATGCAAAAAGTAATTCAGTGATTCCTATAATTGATTCTGCTCAAGGTTGTTATGTGAAACGAAATTATGACATTCGATTTTCTGCAACATATTATATAGTAACCACACAATCAGCCCAGACCCCTAGTCCCCGGCGGCCCTGCTATTCCTGGCTCCGGTAGCGGCCATGGTAACGGCGGGGCAGGGGGTGCTATAGCTAATCACCGGCAGAGGCCCGGCTACCAAAAACGACAAGATCGCGGGATCGCGGTGGATGCGGAAAGCACAAGACCGGTCTGAGTGGAGAGCCTTCGGGGAGGCCTATGTCCAGCAGTGGACGTCTATCGGCTGACATGATGATGATGATGATGATTATATAGTGAACCTGTTTAAAAATGTTACAAAAACAATTATAGTGCTGCGTTTTGATTTATGAATGTAATATAAACATTTACAACACAATACAATACAATGACTCTTTATTGTACACCAGAAATACTCCTAATAAGCGATACAGAAAACAGATACACAGAGAGAACATTACAAGGTAAGCAATAGGCGGCCTTATTGCTTAAGAGCCGTCTCTTCCAGGCAACCTTTTTACACGTTATAATATTCCCGCCGTTTTGTCACCAAATTTGTTTTAAATATTTTTGATTATAAATATGTACCCATGTTAGTCTGTAAAGTATTTAATTTATGGGCCAAGTTGCCCGAAATAAAATGAATTTATTATAATATTACTAAAGTGCTGCATAATATTATAGAGCTGAAAAGATAACACAGTCATGCATGCACATAACGCTTTATTCCGTATATTTAGTGATATACTGTTTTTACCCGACTGCCCAAAGGAGGGTTATTTTTTACTTAACCCTTAACCACCTACGTGCGGTTTAGCAGATGTAAAAATCATAATAATTCGATGCAATCGCGGCGCACAAACTTCTAATGACCTTGTACCTTTTCCGGGGGTCAATTAATGGCCGCCATGTGGTCGACAAGTTTGGATGTGTATTCCTTTGAATTAAGTGAGCATAATACTGGCGACAACGGTCTCAGAGACCGTAGGTACGTGGTTGCGTAATATTCTTACGTGGTCTCCCAGACCGAACGCAGGTGGTTGTGTGTTTTATTTGTTAACATTTTTATTATAATTAAAAAATATTCATTTTCATTTTTTAGTAAAACATGCTTCCTAGTAAGTAACACAGTCACAAAAGGTGGTTAAAATAAGACAACATCATTGAATGCAAGAGACTAATTTGTCTCGAATGTTCGAAAAATTACTATCGATTGCCGACAAAAATGGTTGTTTTGAGGGTTTCCAATTTTATAAAAATAAAATGTTCCTGTAAAAATTAAATCAGTTAAATAACTTGTTTGATCATTCAATTTGATGAAACTTTAATAATAATCTTCATATTATGTTCCTATATTTTGAGATCTCATATCCCCTTCGGGTAAGTAATTTTACAGTAAACATAGGAGAAGTACTGAATTGTGTTAAGTTTATGAAAAAATCTATTGATTTATTTTGTAATGTTTATTGCAAATAAATAGCATAGACTGTTACAATTTTATTTATTACTTTTTTATTAAATTTAAACTATATTCTATCAGCCTTATTTATAAAAAGTTAGAGCCTCCTTGAAGGCTCCTTGAAGGCCCGATGCTAAAAAACATGATTCATAAACGTCTGTTAGCGCTAATCAGTCGATCAAGGCTCTGCTAAAGTTAGAGGACCGTAGACCCTCCTTTATCTCTCTGCTAAGTCACAAAATGGCCGCCACAAGTTTGAACAGCTGACTTTGACTAGAGCAAAAAACCATAGGTAGGTACCGAAGATATTTATAGTGAAGGCAGGGCTACGCAGATTAAAAAAAAAAACAGGAAAATTTATTTTCAGGAATTTGTATTTAAAATCCTCTAAATTAGCAACAATAAATTAACAATAAATATGAAAAAAAAATAAGGATGATTAACATAATTATGGCTTTTTGCACAACATAAACATGCGGATCGGAAATGGCGGGAAAACAAACATCTCGCTTTTTTTTTTTTTTCCTGGTAATTTGCTGTCACTGCTGTCAATTTTTTTTTTTTTAATTATCGATTAGGCCATTTTTTGTCTTTGATTTGTCAAGGTGGCCAACATGACGCGTCTAATCCGTCTATCAGCAGCTCAACAACTAGCAGACTGCTAGCAAGCGTTTATGAATCATACTTCTTGACAACCGTCTAACAAGCTTAATCAGTCTGCTAAGTAACAGACCGATCAAACCTCAATTAAGGATTTTTTATGAATAAGGCTGTATAATTATTGCATATCCTTTAAAACTAGTGGTCTCCTAGACCGCTCATAGGTGGTTGTGTTTCTGAAACAGGACGTAGGTAGTTATGGGTTAATGACTATTTAATTAATGACTGTTTTGCTAGTTGAGAAATGTATGTCACATACAAAAACTTTCCGTTGACATAGAAATATGGTTGACATTTAGTAAAGAAGCAAGGCCTCACAATGCAAGTAGGTACTGTAGACCTTAAGTAATCTTCATCATCACATCAGCTATAGGCTCTGTGGACATCCATAGGGCATTCCTAATTCAAAATAAATGTTTACGTGCAGTGGGTGGTGCTCGGATTGATGATAGCTGTAGACCACTCTTCAAAAAGTTTAAAGTTCTGCCCTTGGCCTGTATGTATATCTTAAAAGCATGTCTATTTACTAAGGACTACCCAAAATACTTTAAAACACGTGTCAGATGGTTCGGAGGAGAGCTTCGCGCGCAATACAAAAATATGTTGTGTCAACCCCCCTTGCCACTCTGACATCTATAAGAGGAATGCCTGTAACATGTGTATCGTGTTCCTTCCTGACGAGTTGAAGGTGTTGCATGGTAGATTATTTAAGGGAAGGCTGACTGAATGGCTACATGATCACTGCTTCTATAATGTTAAGGACTTTTTGACATTGTAATTTTAAATTTGCATGTTGATTTTGTATATCGACTGAATACTGTTCCTGATGATATCTACTTGAAAGACCTTATGCAAACGTATTCCAGCAAATAAATATTTCATTTCTTTTCATTTCATTTTAGGACATCCACCGTGAACCCGCGACTTCAACCAGGTCATCTGAGGTAGACTTAAGTAAAATCAGGTAAGTAAAGACAGAGGCGCGCGCCAGAGGGGAACAGCCGTGTCCGGAAGAGATAAGGCGGTGGAGAGAGATCTCACGCCAAAGTCTCTTCTGGAAATGGCTGGAGGTCCTGGAGCGGCCGAGCGCCGGCCACTGGACCATTACGGGAGTCCGACCTGTCTTGCAGGGATGGGTAGACAGGAAGTGGGGCGCTATTTCCTTCCATCTGACGCAGGTGCTGTCGGGGCATGGCTGCTTCGGCAAGTACCTGTGCAAGATTGCAAGGAGGGAAACAACGCCAATGTATCATCACTGCGGGGGGGGGGCGCAGGTGTGTTCCGCCTTCAGCGAACAGAGGTCCCGTCTCACAGCAATGATTGGGTACGACCTTTCGTTGCCGGTCGTGATCAAAGCCATGACTGACAGTGAAAGGTCGTGGATTGCCATGACTTCCTATTGTGAGGAAGTCATGGCAATCAAGGAGGGTGCGGAACGGGAGCGAGAGGAGGACCCGTCCTCCCAGCCCCTGCGTCGTAGGCGAGTTGGGCGGAGGCGATTAAATTATGACCGCCGCCAAATTCCGCCCCAATAGGGACTGCGGGTGACGGGCACGAGGATACCCGCCCCCCGCCGTTTGGGTCCCCGAGCTGGCAGGCGCGCCAAGTGTTCCGGCGCGGCTACAGCGATGAAGACAGGAGACAGTAAGATCTCCTGGAGCCGAGTCCAACACCGGACGACCGCCGTGCTGCCGGGTCATGGATGCCGAGATTTCCCACAGCCTGGCTGCAAAACGACGATGAAGAGGAACACCCTGGGGTTTTTAGTGGGTACACCGCCTACTTCTGATTTTCCCCAGTCCCAAAAAAAAAAAGGTAGGTAAAGACAAATACTGATCCGTAACCTTATTTTTAATAGAAATAGTTTGAGGTGTCCCGCTTTTAAAATTGTACGAAACCCTCACTGCGCAAAATCCAGCTCACATGGGGACTTTTATATCTGTTTGTCTGTCCGTCTGTCCGTCCGCGGTTTTGCTAAGAAAGCTGTAATTTTGCATGGATAACTATGAATATACGTACCAACCAACTATTCCAACAAAATGGTATGAGAAAAAATCGGTTCAGAAATCTATTTTGTCACATTTTCAACTTTAAAGAAATTTCGAGCGAAATTCTGATTTGGTGCTTATTGGGACCTAATTGAAGTAATTCCTAGACGAAAACAAAAAAAAATTTCAAATCGCTTCATAAATGACGGAGTTTTCAGGTAACAAACATAAAAAACCGGTCAAGAGCGTGTCGGACACGCCCAAAATGGGCTCCGTAGCCATTACGAAAAAATTAAGTAATATTTTTCTAAGGATTTTGTATTTTATACGGAATCTTCCAAGTTTAGGTATATATATTTTATACCTTAAGCTGCTATTTAAAAGTAAAACTACTAATAATTCCCAAGCAAACTTAGCCGTTATAGTTTTCCTTGTAAGTTTGATATACTACTACCATCCTGATTTTTTCCAAATTTTTCCACCAACTGGTTTAGATTTAAGAGGGGGGGGGGCTCAATTTTAATGAAAATTTGCACTTTAAAGTTGAAATATTTCGCAAAAAAATCAATTAATCGAAAAATCGTCTTAGCAAACCCCAATGTTTTTAAAAGACCTATCCAACGATATATGATTGGATGAGAAAAAAAAACACCCCCACTTTACGTCCATGGGAGGTACTCTAAAAAAATTTTTTATTTTTTTTTATTTTACCATTTTGTAGGCATAGTTTACATATCGTCCCCTTACAACCAGAATCGCTTAAAGTCACTTTTGGGCAAAACTGAGTTAAATATATCGCTAGAATGTACTTTCCAAGATCTACATGCTGTTGAAACCCGTTTTACTGTACGATACTCCAATACCGAGATACGTTTTTCTTAAGCTCACTTAAAGCCGATTTTTTAAGAAAATCAACAGCCAAAAACAACTACGCGTCGGTTAAACAGCATTTTTTTTTATTTTACAACAGCAAAATATTTTAATGTCAAACAAGCGATTTTGGAATGTTAAGATTTCAATAAAAATGCAATTTGAGTACTGCCTAAAAGTGCTAAAATAATGTTAGTAGGTTTCGCCTGTTGAGCATTACTTTATATTTCAATTATTGCAACAGCGAAAACAAACTAAATATAATATAGGCGATATTGCTTGTAACAATGTTTGCTTCGACCATAAGAAGCGCTACAGCCAAAATCGCTTAAGTATCGCTTAGACGTTTCGCGCTGTATTGTAAAGTAGTGTGCACTTTGTGTATGCTAGCTTAGTCGGTTCGTACACGCTTGAAAGCACGATTCATAATAAGTAATTTTTAAAAACTTATTTAGGTAATTATAGATCTGTTCACTAACGAAAGTCTGCCCCTCCACATTCTATAATTGTAATTGTACCTAAACGTATCCGTACGAAAAGTCTATGTGTGCGTAGCTCGAACTTGTCCTCATGGCTTCAGTCGCAAGCGTACCGTCAGTCAGCACACTAAGACTAAGACAATGTGTAAGTACTTAAGAGGTTTTCTCGTGTACATTAATAATTAGCTGTGGAGGGGCGCGCCTTCGTGAGTGAACAGATCTATGTATAACAGCGATTCACTTGCCGTAATTTAACAGTGTTTTTCTTTCAGGTGACGATAAGGAGCATGGATATTCAGGTTTCGATGAACTAAATAAGCCGCGTATCCACTAGAGGCATCTCGGGCCGAGCGGCTGCCTCGCTCCAAGGCCGCGCAAGTGGAGACGCTGCAAAGGCACGGCTCAGACTGAGCTCCTTTGAGCACGGCCAAAAACCGACAAAATATGACTCGGCTCGCGGTGCTCGGCTGAGGCTGCTCTAATAGATACGCGGCTATAGAAAACATATAACCAGATCCAACAGAATGAACCGTGATTGTCATTTAGATAACCTACTTATTTACTACCTCGTATCGTAGGTACGTCGTATCAATGAAAAGCTTATCACCGCATAAAACATTTACGTAGTCACACATTTTCATTGTTCTTGGCTTAGGTAATATTAATTATCCATGGCTGGTTTGAGTAGCCACAGCTAAGACAAGCAGTGATGAAGAAGAAGACTGATGATTATTACCATTAAGGTTATTTTTCATCACTGCTTGTCTCAGCTGTGACTACGTCCGGCACACGCTCAATAACGTCTCCATCACAGGCCAGTGCAACCAGCCATGGTGAATCTCCGGTATAACATTTTTTTGTAAAAAGTCATTAAATCTTTATTTTTTTAGCTGCGCTTATTGGCAGTGGATTAGTGTATAGCTTTTTAATGCATGTAGTTTAAATTCCTCTACTGAAAGAGGTTCAACAGAGTTTGGATTCGATTTTCTGTTGCCTTGTCTTGTTCGACGGTTGGTTTGCAAGGTTACAGGCCTGGTATCAAAACTCAAAAAGTCAGACGACATGTCGTAATTGATAAAAATATTACCTATACAAATATTAACCAAGAACAATGAAAATGTGTAACAACGTAAATGTTTTATTCCGTGATAAGCTATTCATTGATACGACGTACCTACGATACGAAGTAGTAAATAGTAGGTATCTAAATGACACTCGCGGTTCATTTCGACGGTCTGCTGGATCTGGTTATACCTATGTTTTTCTATTTAGTTCATCGAAACCTGAATATCCATGCTCGTTATCGTTTTAATGAAGAAGAAGACTGATGGTTATTACCATTACGGTTCCTTTTCATGACTGTTTGAGTGGTTACTTTGAGCCTTGAGACGCTAAGTGCCTTTTTATTAAAATGTTTGAATAAAATATGTTTTTGTTGTATGCATGTAATCAAAAGTTCCATAATTAAATGTATTAAGCAGCACATATGATATTAAAGGAATAACGTAATATATCTCACATATACTAGAAATATACTACTATATTTAAGACTCTAGCTCGCTAGTTTTCATTTATTTATATTTTGGGCTATTTGGTACCTATTTGTTGAAATAGATTGATGGAACTCTTTCGAAAAATACAAGTTATATGCTTTGAATGATAAAAACAAAACAGAATAATGCTACATTGCATAGAAGCTAGAAAAACAGAAAAAAAGCCTAGAGTCAAAACATCTTAGAAAATTTTGCACTTTTAAGCGCGCTTAAGAGGTAAATTCCGATTTGTTTACAGCCAATACCTCTTATTTGCGCTGAGACTTAACTAAAACTTAAATTGTATAAAACATGTAAGCATTTTAACACTGTATTCGGCGAAAAATGCTTCAATTATGGACTTAAAATGATAGTTTAGCCAATATATCTGCGTAAACTTTCTAGTTTAGAAGATAAAAAAAAACGTGTCTACAGGCAAAATCGCTTATCTGCAGTACCTTTTGAAGAAAAAACCCTATTTTAACCTACTCGGCGCGAGTATAGAGTAAATAACATAGCCCTATCCTATTAAGGGATAAATTATCTAAATAGAAACACAGAGATGTTTTTAGTATAACTAGCTTTTATAGGTTTTTAGAGCATGCAAACCTTTAAATGCGTTTTTCTCGAAACTACATTTCATGCAGATAAGCGATTCTGGTTGTAGGGGACGATATATATCCGTGCAAAATTACAGTTTTCTAGCAATGATAGTCCCTGAGCAAAGCCGTGGACGGACGGACAGACAGACAGACATGGCGAAACTATAAGGGTTCCGTTTTTGCCATTTTGGCTGCGGAAACCTAAAAAAGAAAAAAAAGACTACCGAATTGATAAGTAACCTCCTTTTCTTGAAGTCGGTTATTATAATTGAAATACTTTCACTTGTTTAGTTTGTATTACAATGATAGATAAGTAAAATGTTTAAAATCCTTGAATGTACCAAATCTGGTAGCTGAAGTTTGTTAACCTTTCAAGTAGGTATAGCTAAAGATAGATAACAAATAATATCACTAAGTAATATAAATTATGTACTGATGAAATATATACTTACGTAGTAATAATACCGTCACCATATTTTACAAGCTTTTATTTAACTTACCTCCTGTTTGTTGTTATTTTTGGATACAATTTTGACCCAATTTCAGTAGTCGGATTGACTTGAAATTTTGTGTACTCGTAAATATTACACAGTATACAGTAATACAGCCAGGAAAATAAATAAAATTTCTTCACAGGTTTGCGCACGTTTCCTCACGATGTGTTCCTTCACCGTATTAACTCGTGATAAATTTCAAATATAATTTCGCAAATGAATTTCGAAAAACCCGGCCCGCGGCCCGGGCCCGGAGTTTGAACCCACCGATCCACTGCTTGAGAGCTAGGCCATAGGTAAAACTACTTACTTGTTTTTATTTTAATGATGATATTGTTTTTTTATGTATTTTTATTATGTTTTATGTAGAGTTCTATTCTATTCTAAAACCACCGCGGCTTTAAAATGCTTTAAATGCAAACATCGCAAACGCATTACACGAGTCAATATAGGTACATCCCGCGATAATGGATTCGCACTTCAATTAAACTAACTGGATCTTATCTGCTGAAATAATCCGGAATAAATTGTAAAACTACATCGCACCTTCGGTAGTACAGGCATACTCAATTGTCTAAAAATCGAAAAATTAGTTCATATCGTATACTTTCGGTAATGCGAGGGCTAACAGCCTTATTCATAAAAAGTTAGAGCCTCCTTGAAGGCTCCTTGAAGGCCCGATGCTAAAAAACATGATTCATAAACTTCTGTTAGCGCTAATCAGTCGATCAAGGCTCTGCTAAAGTTAGAGTACCGTAGACCCTCCTTTATCTCCCTGCTAAGTCACAAAATGGCCGCCACAAGTTTGAACAGCTGACTTTGACAAGAGCAAAAAACCATACCGAAGATATTTTTAGTGAAGGGTGAAGTTACGCAAAAATTAAAAAAAAAAAACAGGAAAAAATATTTTAAGGAATTTGTATTTAAAAAATCCTCTAAATTAAGCAACAATAAATTAACAATAAATATGAAAAAAAATTAGGATGATTAACATAATTATGGCTTTTTGCACAACATAAACATGCGGATCGGAAATGGCGGGAAAACAAACTTCTCGCTTTTTATTTTTTTTCCTGCTAATTTGCTGTCACTGCTGTCAATTTTTTTTTTTTTATTATCGATTAGGCCATTCTTTGTCTTTGATTTGTCAAGGTGGCCAACATAACGCGTCTAATCCGTCTATCAGCAGCTCAACAACTAGCAGATGCTAGCAAGCGTTTATGAATCATACTTCTGACAACCGTCTAACAAGCTTAATCAGTCTGCTAAGTAACAGACCGATCAAACCTCAATTAAGGATTTTTTATGAATAAGGCTGTAAATGTTTAAAAAACGAAAAATTAAAAAATTAAAAAAAAGTTAAAATTATGCCCTTGTTCTACAAAAGGTGCGACTTGTTTTTAAGTCCAAGTCCCGTCCACGTGAAATACGATGCCTCCACATCCTACAAACAACACAACAACGTGCTAACATCAAGGCCACCATTCTTGCTAATAGGTACATTATTATTTGTAGTCAACTGAACCCAATACCGGTTATAGGTATATACCCATTCCGCTTGTAACTTAGTCTCCTCTGACTTATTATTATCATACTTTATTTTAAGCCCAATATAAGTACCTATGGTACTGATAACAAATTAAATTATAAAACATCCTTTATTCAGCTAATGAAATAACAAGTAAATTACAGCAACAAAAACAAGGAAAATTAAAATTAATCAACTTCCTCGATGACGGGCCCGTCGCTGCCGCCACGGGACTTTGCCCTTGAGCCGTGAAGCTTGGTCATCAAGGGAGCGCAGATGCTAGTCAGATCCTTTAGCTTGTCTTCATACTCGTCCTTCTCGGCCAAACTGTTGCTGTCCAGCCAACTGATCGTCTCTTCGCACTTACGACGTACTTTCGCCACATCAGCTTCTTTCAACTTGCTCCCTGCCTCATCGACAGCCTGTTTAACTCCATAAGCATAAGATTCCAACTTGTTCCTTGCGGCCACTCTGTCTCTTTTCTGATCGTCTTCGAATTTGTATTTCTCAGCATCAGCAAGCATCCGCTCTATATCAGCTTGTGATAGTCGACCCTTGTCATTCTTAATAACAATATTCTTGCTTTTGCCTGTGCTATTTTCTTTGGCTGATACATTAAGTATGCCGTTGGCGTCTAAGTCAAAGGTGACGTCTATTTGCGGTATGCCCCTTGGAGCTGGTGGTATGCCGGTCAGATCGAAGGTTCCGAGTATGTTGTTGTCCTTTGTCATGGCCCGCTCTCCCTCGTATACTTGAATGGTGACTGCAGGCTGGTTGTCGGAGTATGTTGTGAATGTCTGAGACTGCGTGCAGGGTATTTTAGCATTGCGTTCGACTATCTTCGTCATCACACCGCCTGCTGTCTCGATACCTAGTGACAGAGGGGCAACATCGACAAGAAGAACGTCTTGTATTTTAGAATGGCGTTCTCCACTCAAAATGGCTGCCTGCACTGCTGCTCCATATGCCACGGCTTCGTCCGGATTAATAGACAGATTGAGTTTTCTACCATTGAAGAAATTTTGCAATAGACTTTGGATTTTTGGAATGCGAGTGGAGCCGCCGACTAGGACTATATCTTGAATAGCACTTTTGCCTAGCTTAGCGTCATTTAGAGCCTTTTCTACTGGTTCAAGCGTACTACGGAATAATTCTGAATTAAGTTCTTCGAACCGTGCTCGTGATACGCGGGAAAAGAAGTCGATTCCCTCAAATAGCGCATCTATTTCAACACTCGCTTCAGTGCTGGACGACAGCGTGCGCTTGGCTCTTTCAGCTGCAGTCCGCAAGCGACGAAGCGACTTTGGATTGTTGCGAAGATCTTTCTTATGCTTTCTTTTGAACTCATCAGCCAAGAAGTTAACAAGTTTATTATCAAAATCTTCTCCCCCCAAATGTGTATCTCCGGCGGTAGCCTTGACCTCAAATAACGACCCTTCATCTATCGTTAGTATAGAAACATCAAAGGTTCCGCCACCAAGATCGAAGATAAGAACGTTTCTTTCACCTTTCAAGTTTTTATCCAAACCATAAGCCAAAGCTGCTGCAGTGGGCTCATTGATAATTCTCAGCACGTTCATGCCGGCTATTGCACCAGCATCTTTGGTCGCCTGCCGCTGTGAGTCATTGAAGTAAGCTGGGACTGTAATAACAGCGTCCTTCACTGCTCTACCGAGATACGCCTCAGCTACATTCTTCATTTTGGTCAGAACCATGCTGCTGATCTCTTCGGGAGCAAAACGTTTTGTCTTCCCTTTATACTCGACCTGTATTTTGGGTTTACCGCTATCATTGACTACTTTGAACGGCCAGTGTTTTATGTCCTGTTGAATTTTGGGGTCGTCAAACTTTCTTCCAATGAGGCGCTTGGCGTCGAAGATAGTGTTATAAGGGTTGAGGGCCACTTGGTTTTTCGCCGCGTCACCGATAAGCCGTTCTGTGTCTGTAAAAGCAACATAAGAGGGCGTGGTGCGGTTACCTTGTTCGTTGGCAATTATATCAACATTGCCATGCTGCCACACGCCTACACAAGAATACGTAGTCCCTAAATCGATACCAACCGCTGACATTGTAGATGCAATTTTTTTCCGAAAATTGTCTTGTTATTTATTGACTTGCGCTTATCTCTTTTGACAGATTTTTATAAAAACATTCCAAATAGGTACTAATACTCTTTGCATTCTAAATTGAATATGCCACGTAGACGTAAATATGCCAGTACCTACTTTTATGTGCAGTTTTAATAATCAAACTATTTTGTTACAGGACCGGTAGTAATAGCTGTTTTAAACACCTTTTGGCTAAACATTGCTGAGTCCTGTATGGGTAATATGTCCTTTGTTTCTCCCTACAGACAAATAATAAAAAAAAGTAACCGTTGCTGCAGCAGTAAGGCTACTACGAAATTCGAAGTTCGTATCGTACCGTCCCTCTCGCTCTCGTGTTAAACAGTATAAGTGTCAGAAGGACTGCATGACACATGAAACTCGAAGTTCGTGTCGTGCGGTTTCTCTCGCTCTCGTATTAAATAGTATAAGTGTCAGAGGGACCGCATGACACGAACTTACCCCCTTATTCATAAAACTTAACAAGCCTATGTTAACTAACAAATGCTTTGTCCCTTTCTAACAAATACATATGTCGGAGTGACAGATACGGACAAACGAATTTTAGCGGCATTTTAGGTTTGACTGTCGTTTATGAATAAGAGGGTTAGTTTCGTAGTAGCCCTGCTGCCGGTCTAGTCTCTAGCCAGTCTAGCCCGTCTAGCTGGTTGTCACATATATATTTGACAAATTTGTCAAAGTAACTAACGTCAACGTCACTAGAAAAAAAATCAAAACATTGGCGTATTCGTACGTATCGTCGCGTCGCGTTTGTTGCATGCATGTATGCTTCAAGTGTTTCCTATCGTTATACTAGGTTGCACAAAACAGTACTGTTTTCTGGCAATTTCACAAATTCAGTTCAATAATGTACTGCTGATTCAATTTGTACAACAGTGTTCTCTCTCGTAAATGAGTCAAGGTTTACAACTTAACCTAAAAATCAATTGGTATCTAATAATTTTTCACAAAAAATGCGATACGCTCAGTTAATAGTAGGGCCTGCTGGCAGTGGAAAGGTAAATATTCTTTTAAAATACTATTAACTATTGTGTGCGACTTCACTTAGCCTTTACCATAGATAGTTTGAAAACCATTTCCGTACCAAATTTCAGTCAGTTTAACAGTTTATGTATGAACGAAATGTTGACAGACAGATAGCATATAGTTACTTTCGCATTCGTATTTATAATGTTAGTAATAATACCAAAATTTATGAAACAGATGCATAGGCTTATGAATAAATGAGAAGATATCACCATGTTACATTCCAAATGTTCCCAGTCCAAAAACAAACTGCTTAACATGTTTATCAGAAGAGTACTAAGCTATAAAATTTTACTTCTATATATAAATAACTTAATTTCCAGTCAACATACTGCTCGACAATAGTAAAACATGCTGCAGACACCAAGCGCATAGTGGAAGTAGTCAACTTGGACCCGGCCGCTGAGCACTTTGACTATGAGCCCCTCGTGGACATCCGGGAGCTCATTCACCTCGATGATGCTATGGAGGATGAAGAACTGCAGTTTGGACCGAACGGAGGCCTTGTATTTTGTATAGAGTAAGTTTGCGACATAACAATAATAAATTCTGCTTATTGGCACAAAGTGCTTCACTTCATCTTTGATAATGTGGATGGCTAAGGAATGGAAATTACTTCTGTAGGCTAACTGTAAACTATATTTAAAATTACTTAACTGTAGCTTGTATACAGAGAATTCGTAATAGTGGCTTATTTATCATAGTTTACCTGCATCAATGTGCTTAAGAGCGATCAGCTTGACCCTAATAAACTATGTGCCTGTGCCTGAGACAGGTACAATTTAGGACTACTGAAAGACCAAGAGTTACCTACCCAGTTACTTAACCAGTAAGATGCATCTTCACCTTCAGCTTCAGATTTTTGTTCACCATGTTTGTGTGGTACCCTCTCTTACCTAGATTTAAGTTAAATTAATATTGTTTTTCTCTATAAGTGATTTTTTTGTAAATCTTTTGAGAAAATAAATATCTTAAACCATATCTGCACTTGTCATTTGTCATCAGTAATTCCATATTTACCGCCCTTAAGACACAATGTACTATTAATTCAGTGTGCCATATATTCGAAATCATGATAATTTCCCAAATTTATGTTTTGAGATTCTCCTAGTTTTATTTTTAAATAAGTAGGCACCAGCACCAATATCTGACATAACAGTCTGCAAAAATATCTGATATGACAGTCTCTTTTCTGGGGCTGGTAGGATATGTCAGATATTTTTGCACGCTCCACTGCGGCAGATATTAATGTAGATGACTGAATGTCAATGCCAAAAATAATGTTATCGGCTTATTACAATTCTTTCATCACTTTTTAGGACCCTGCTAGAGAACTCGGACTGGCTGGAAGAGCAACTTGGAGACGTTGATGACGACTACTTGCTCTTCGACTGCCCGGGGCAGATCGAGTTGTACACACACTTGCCAGTTATGAGGAAACTGGTGGACCTGCTGCAGAAGTGGAACTTCAGGATATGTGTCGTCTTCATGGTGGATTCACAGTTCATGGTGGACGGTGCTAAGTTTTTATCAGGTAATTTTATAAGAATGTTCAAATAGTGAATAAATATCATGTGACAATTTACACCAATTGACCTAGTCTCAAAGTAAGCAAAGCTTATACCATGTTTACTAGGCAATGGATAAAAATATCTGTATAAATTAATACTTAAATAGATATTTAAATGTCCATGACACAAGAACAAACTTTCATATTATTCATACAAATATCTGCCCCAGCTGGGACCTCAAGCTTCAGTCAGGTTCTCTAACCACTTGGTCATTTATTTTGATGGATAAATGTGATGCAGTCGTGTTTCTTTTGTTCGAATAGATGGAGACAGCATCACATTTATCTGTCAATTAAAATTAATCAATGGTTGGTGAAACTGTCACAGTATAATTGCTTTGTGCCAGTGGGGGGTGGCAGACTAACTGGAGGGCGGAAGGGACGGCTAGGCCTCCGGTCCCAGGGGGCCTGCTAATGTCCACAAGTTCTCTTGATAAGTGCTGATGGTTGACATCAGTCTGAGAATTATTTAAATCTTACCCCACTATCTTATCTTTTACTGTCACTATTGTACCGTTTTTGTCAAACTTAAAACCTAAAATTTCTAAAAGTGGCTCCGAAGCGGTAACGTTTTGTGTGCTCTGCCTACCCCATTTGGGAATACAGGCGTGATGTATGTGTTTTTTTTTTAATTATTGTTAACCTGCCTTTCAGGTACAATGGCTGCACTCAGCGTTATGGTGAATCTTGAGCTCCCCACGTCAATATTTTAACGAAAATGGACCTCCTGAGCAAGTCGTCGAGGAGTCAGCTTGATGAGTAAGTAAACAGACAAATTTTAATAATAATATCTTGGAGCAAATTACACCAATAGGGAATATTACTGCAATTTTCCGCCGTCAGAATGCAGCTCTAGCACAAACCGTAAACAGTCTTAAAATGTCTAAATGTCCGTAGGATGCCATAACATCATAATTATTGCAATTAAATTTTTGGAAATATAGCTCTATCGTTACTATCGATGTAAATATCATGTTATGTTGTTACTAATCTGGGGGCACGGGCGGCAGTGCACCCGCCAAGTCGAGCAAAATATAAATGTCATGATCCCTCATGGCGAGTTCGCGACAAACTATGTCGTTTTCATGGCGGTTTGTTTATGGTTTGTGCTAGTGTTACCCCCTGCGCAGAGAATTTAGCGTAGTATTCCCTATTGACCTAGCACCAAACTAAGCAAAGCTTGTACTATGGTGCTACATGACACATAGACATTTAGACATACATATATAGATAAATTATGTTATGTTTAATTGCAGTTATCTGGATCCAGACCCTCACATCCTGCTAGCAGACATGAGGAACTCCAAATCTAAATGGCACGAGAAATATTCAAAGCTAACGGAAGCCATCGGAGAAGTCATAGAGAACTTTAGCCTTGTTCGCTTCTACCCGCTCAACATAAAGGATGAAGAGAGCATAGACAACATTCTGTTGACCATAGACAATATTATACAGTACGGAGAGGATGCCGATGTGAAGATAAGGGATTTTGATGAACCAGATCCTGATGATGATGACTAAATGTCTAATGGTCTTGCAGCTTGACTTTCACCACATTAAGAGTTGATAAATGAATGACCACTGAACAGTGAGATGCAAACACTGATGGTTGAAATGGAACAACTCTAGTCAGTCTCGTAGATTTCATATGCCGCTCTGCCAGAGCCAGGGTCACTCTAGCTTTAGGTTGCGTTTCCACCAGAGATGTGCGAGGATGCGTTGCGACTAATGTGTTTGTCATGAACCAATAGAAACGCTTCATTTCCCTATTCTCGCTCCGCTGAGCTGTTTCCACTACAGGCGCTGCGTAGAGATGTAGCTTCACTGTGCGTCCTCTATCGCATGTACAACGGGGAGTGCTCCGAGGAGTTATTCGGGTTGATTCCTGCCGCATCCTTTCGCCACCGCCCTACGCGACAACACTTCCATCCTCACCATTTAGATGGTTGGCGGTCCTCTACTGTGCGTTTTTCCAGAAATTTCCTGCCTCGCACAGCAAAACTCTGGAATGAACTATCGCCTGCGGTATTCTCGGACCGATATGACCTTCAAGTTTTCAAGAAAAGAGCGTACTCCTACCTTAAAGGCCGGCAACGCACTTGTGACTCTTCTCGTGTTGCAGGTGTCCATGGGCGACGGTAATCGCTTACCATCAGGCGATCCGCCTGCTCGTTTTCCCCCTATACCATAAAAGCTGCGCAGAGCGAGAATAGGTAATGGAGCGTTTCTATTGGTTCATGAGAAACATATTCCGCGCAACGCATCCTCGCACATCTCTGGTGGGAACGCAGTCTTAAAGCGCTTTTCCACCAGCAAAATACAGGGCCCGGCGCGAGGACGCGCGAGAATGGTTCCCGTTGAGTTAATAAACACTATGTACACAGTAGGTAATACGACACATTACTAACCCTCAATAAGGCCCCATTTATTGATTTATTGGACAAAGAATATTTTTAAAGCTAGTCGTATTTTCAATAATTACAATGGAAATTGTGTATTGAGAAATGAATGAGGTTCAGTTTCCAACTCAATGGAAGTGGTCGCTAAATCGCCTCTACCTTATTAAGGGTTAAAACAGAAAATAATCGGGTCTCGCACATCCTCGCCAATCTACACTGTTTCCACCAGGAGAGAATTGGAATTTTGCCATACAACTTTCAATTATCGCTTCACCCCGCCTCGCCGGTGGAAAAGCACCTTTATAATTGTGATAATATAATAAAAAATAAAATATTACACTTGAAAAATCAGTTTATTTCGCAAACATAAACATCATTAACCTAGCTAGACACCTAATATTTATTTATTACAATTATTTTTATTATTTAAATATTCTAACTGCATTGATACACTGTGAGTACTCACAAAAAACTTGGGAAATCTGTATACATTAACACATTCACTGCTGATTCACCTCATCACATCAGGTGCTAATATCTATATGAGCGTTTAAAATATATTAAAACGGACTTTCCCGTTTGTTTTTTAATTTTTGTATTATTACATAACTTTTGATATTTCTTTGAGAATGGTAGCTTAAAAGAATATTTTTGATCCCACGGCTGTTTTTTTTTTTTTTCGTTGTTATGAGGTTGAACCAGAAAGGGCACATAGGGCAGCAATGAACGTGTTAATAAACAGAGATTACAGTTAAAATCATGATATATGAAGTAACTCCTAACGTAGCGCTCTACTTCATGTTTCGTAATCGCGAATAGTGTGCAAAGCACGGAATAAATGTATAGGTACTTTAATAATATATACAGGGCGTCCCACGCCTATGCCGCATGGAGGGGAAGTACCTTAAATATTGTAGATAGACAATTTTACTAAAAGGAGACTTTATTTTGATTTTTACAATTTTAACTGCATTCAAATATTTTTGAATAATTGCCTGTCTGAACCGGGAATCGAACCCGCCATATGGTAAAAAAACACCCGTAGTTTTACTACACAGATCGAAAGGCTCAATCAGAAGGATTATTTTTTTCCAAGTAACAGAATCTTAAATAAAAGAAGACCATGAAATTTTACATTTACAATTACAGGAAAATGAATACTTACCTTTTCTTTGACTTTGGTGTGCTTCTAAATACTAAGGTCATTTTATTTATTTATTTAAGGTCTTCCTTTTATTTAAGATGCTATAATACTTGGAAAAAAATAATCCTTCTGATTGAGCCTTTCAATCGGTGTAGTAAAAATACGGGTGTTTTTTTTACCATTTGGCGGGTTCGATTCTCGGTTCAGACAGGCAATTATTCAAAAATCTTTCAATGAAGTGAAAATTGTTATTAAAATAAAGTCTCCTTTCAGTAAAATTGTCGATCTACAATATTTAAGGTACTTCCCCTCCATGTGGCATAGCCGTGGGAGACGCCCTGTATACTCAAGGGGTCATTCAAGTTTGGTAAGGCTGCGTTTCCACCAGAGATGTGCGAGGAATGTGATTGTCATAAACAAATAGAAACGCTTCATATAGCTATCCTCGCTCCGCTGAGCTGGTTCTACAAGAGCTGCACTGAGCGTTTCTATTGGTTCCATTGGACACATTCCTTACACATATCTGGTGGAAACTCAGGCTAATGCGGTCCAGAAACCTTTAGGATTATTTCAATACGATTTCGTCATATAAAAAGTAGTTTAATGGTAAATAACATATATATAGACAAAACTATCCTAATTCACGCAAAAGATTCATATTTCCTCAACCCCTGACGCCATTTTGTCTATTTAATTCAATTTAATTCACAAACTCTTTGATTTCTTTCTTCCAAATGGTATAAGAGTGGAAAGAGACAGATGCGGCCGATTAAGTAGGCTATCAAGAAACTTTTTGATTGTTTTTTTTTGACATGTCCTGTGGAAATTGACACCACGGACGGGCGATTATTCGATCGTTGAAACCGTCTCATTTTTCTGGTCACATTTTTTACGAATTGTCTGTAGATGTAGATTTTGAAGTTGTTGTCGATTATTTGTTAAGAGTTCCTGCATTTCTACCAAATAACTAAAAAACTTATCAGAATATTCGGCCATTTTTACAGAGAAATGTCCAGAAAAATGAGCCCGTGGTGTCAATTTCCACAGGACATGTAAAAAAAAAACAGAATCAAAAAGTTTATTGATAGCCTACTTAATCTACAATTAATTCCTCGATATTATGTAATGGCATGGCTATACATTGTGTCGATTTACTGTCATTCAGTATGAATTGAAAACGCCCACGTGAATAATACCGTACAAATATGAATTTGTCAAAATGTAATTGTGCTGAAAAATATTTCGATTCAAATTTCATTTCGTCGAAATTGTAAGTCAGAAAAAAATTAAAGACCAAAATTAAATACACAATAAACAAGTTAATGTAGTCGGTGGAACACATTTATAAATGGTATGGTGGGTCTACTTAAATATAAATCATTACTTTAGCCTACATCAAATTAATAAATTTCACCATGGAACAAGATTGGGACAGTTTTTCTTGTTTATGTTATTTAAAGTTGACATTACGAGTTTTCGATTTTCCATTTGTACTCAATGACAGTAAGTCACTGTGTCTTGAAGTCAATCAGAAATATTACAGCTGATGGTTGTTACTTTGACAGAACACCCTGGGGTGTTAAATGTTTTACAGGATATTTAATTTGAAATTAACCTCTTCACCGCCACAAAACACCAACGAACAATCAACTTGATTTTTAATTCCATTGCAGAAGGATTAATTTCGAGTTTAATGTTGGTTATGTACAGATGACCGTGGCTTGTGAGCCATTCCATTGGCTGTCACAGGTCACGGGGCGATAAAGAGATAAACAAATGTTTCGCTGTTTAGCCTTGTTGGCGGCCAAGGCAGGCCTAAATTTTAAATATAAAATTCCAATGAGAAACCTTTACAGCGCTATGCAGTCTAACTTAACCAACCATCTATTGAAATAATGCGGATTATTTTCAAGACACGAATGAATTTTGATATGAATAGTTGGAAATACAAAGCATAATAATTACAAGCTTTTCTGAGCTTGCCTTGTTTATATCTGTAGTATTCTTGCATTTATGTGCATACATAGATTTTAAAAGTATATTGTTGCCAGATTATGACAGGCAGTCTCTTTATTATCTCTATTTCTTAAATATAAGTATTTTTTAGTTTTGCTTCCATTGGAGCGGTGACGTAGAGAATCTACCACCCGACCCGTCTGATTGACGGATTTGACATTGTATTACTTTGAAACCACATCTCGTAGAGCAGACATTGACATCAATAGTATCGATTCCATGTGGATTCATAGATTAATAACCCCCATTGGATCGTTCAAGTATCATGTAGCAAAAAAGTTTTTATACGGGCCAAGCAAAAATCAATCTTATATCAATGTGATAAAGACTTGGCAAGGAATAACTTTTATCTACATTACCAACCTCTATCTCCGTGTATTTTGTCGTAATTTTATCGGTTATCACATCACTACTGGGCACCAAACCGAGATAAATTGTCCACAATACAATCTGAGGCAAGAAAATGCGGTAAGCGTTGTCGCCGTACCTCTTCAGAGCATTGCCTAAGAAAGAGACGACGCGCTAAAAGCTCGGCTAACCGCATAGTACGTACGTAACCTTAAGCTAAGTTCGGGCCTTAAAAAAATTGTGCAAGTTAACTTTCAAGATATTGCCTGCAGGTCTAAACAGCAGAATCTAAATTCATAGCTATCTTTGCAACTTGATCTTAAAAATACTGAGCACAATGCGGTATAATGATCACTAACTCCTCAACGTTGTGCACACTACAGACAGGGCTCTGTGGAGTTCTCTACACCACAATTAATAACAAAAGGAATAGATATACTCGATAGTATACAACCAATATCACGTTTTTTTTAAATGCGTAAACGTTTCTTGTTCTCATACATTTCATCATCATGATCTATTTACGTTCCACTGGCAGGCCACAGGCCTTTCTCAGATAGAGAGGGCTTGGGCCGTAGTCCCACGCGGGCCCGAGTGTTCCCATTTGTTCCATAGATCTGTGACGTCATGGTAAAAAATAGGATTTATTTACCCAAATTGTTTTAAAGAACTACATACTAGCTTTTCACCCCAACTTACTTGCCAGTGACGCACTAGAACAAAGTGAGACTACTCTTTTCCCATACTGTTCCATTATGAAACAAAAGTGGTAGTTCAAGTGGCCAGTGAATAGCAATAAAGTAAAGAGTTTTTCCTAGCTTAGATAAGCGTAAATAGACTAAAGTTGTTAAATGTCAGTTGTATAAAAAAATAAGTTTCTCAGTTACTCTACAGAACAACGTGCAATCCCGCCATATTATTTTGTTCCACAGCGTATCAGTTCTAAAGAACGAATGATAATCTGTAAGTCTAAGGGCTGTTTCACCATCCATTGATTAGTGTTAACCGACGGTTAAATGTGATGCCAACACACTAATTAATGGATGGTGAAACAGTCCCTAAATGTTCTATGGAATAATTTGGAAATTAATATATTATTTTGTTCAATGACGTCACAGTTCTATTGAACAAATGGGAAGCACTCGCGGGCCCAGTGCTGATTGGGAACTTCACACTACACTGACTACAGTTCACCACATGTAGTCAACACTTCATCACACTACACTGACGCATTTCGAACTGCACCAGAGCTGATTCTCAGAGCAATACTCATTTCATTGATATGGACCTCCGCAAAGTAACGCCCGATTCGTTAATAATACTTGTATCATAGATGCAAATTCCTGGAATGAGAGCTTCAACTGATCCCTTTTTGTGCTATTTCTATTCATTTCATCACTCACAGATGTACGGCATTGTCCATTAGAAGGCGGGCTAATCACTTGTGGCGTTCAATAGTGTCCATTATAAGTCGGGCTTAGCACTTGTAGTCTACAGCAGCGTCCACTAGAGGGCAGGCTTATCACTACTGGTGTACAGTAGTGTCCATTAGAGGGCGGGCTTATCACTGGTTTACAGTAGTGTCCATTAAAAGCGCGCTTAATACTTGTGGTGTACAGCAGTGTTCACTAGAAGGTGAGCTTATCACTTGTAACCTACAGTAGTGTTCACTAAAAGTCGAACTTATCACTTGCGGTCTGCTGTACAGTAGTGGCCACTAGAAGACGAGCTTATCACTTCTGCTGTACAGTAGTGTCCACTAAAGGGCGGGCTTATCACTGGTTTACAGTAGTGTCCACTAGAGGGCGCGCTTATCACTTGTGGTGTACAGCAGTGTCCACTAGAGGTCATGTTTATCACTTGTGGTGTACAGCAGTGTCCACTAGAGGGCGGGGTTCTCGTTGGGGCACTCGTAGGGGAAGGGGCGGGCGTCCGCCACACTGAACACGAACATGAGGCAGCCGAACTGCAGCAGCGCGCCGTGGTCCACCAGCGCGGAGCCCTCCCACGCGCCCGGCGCGTCCGCCGCCGGCGCGCAGCGGCACGCCGCCGGCAGGGAACACAGGGACCCGTTCAACCTGGAAAAAAATATATATTCACTAAGGCTTCGTCTCATGAACCAATAGGAGCGCTTCATTTACCTATCCTCGCTCCGCTCAGCTGTTTCCACTAGAGCTGTGCGAAGCGAGGATAGGTAAATTAGGTGTTTCTATTGGTCATGACAAACACATTCCTTGCAACACAACCTCGCGCATCTCTGGTGGAACGTAGCCAAAAACTTAATTTTATTTTTCGATCCTTTTATCTTTCCATTAAAATTCCATTTATTTATTTTTATTATTTATTTATTATATAGTCACCAGCAGCAACGTCCCAGTTACCTCTGGCGGGGCGCGCTGGTCGCGCGGCGGCTGACCACGTCCCTTACGGCCTGCGCGCGCGCGTCCCCGTCGCGCGGCGGGGAGGCGGGCGCACGCGGCGCCGCGTCCATAGCATACAGCACGCCGTCCACGCGGGAGCCCACTCGGAGTAGTTGATCAGCTCAAAGTGGTGCGTCACCTGGACAACGCCAATTTTTAACGAGTGTTCCTGTGAAAGGCATGTTGGCGCTGCCTAGTATCATGAGATCCGTTTAAACAACTGGCAACCCCCAAATAAAACCTCGGCCTTAATGTGCTTGTCATGAAACCCGTGGTCGGTAAATGAGTCATTGCGCGTACAAATTTTCTTGTCATGCAGCCCAAGGACGGTAAACGAGTCAATGTGCGTACTGATGGTGCTGCGCATGGTGCAGCAGCAGGACCACATGCACACGCGGCTCAGGCACATGCTGAGGGAGGGGGAGGGCGGCGCTGCCAAGAGCGCAGCCTAAGGTATCGTCAATATTTGGCACAATTATATTTTTTCTTTTACAAATATAACATTTTACTCGCAAATGTGATGAAAAACATTGTATGTCGCACGGGCGGTACTAGAATTACGAACATCGACTCATTAAATCCCTCAGTCTTCGACTTCGGGCTTCGAATAGACTCTCGTTCGTAATTCCTTATTTACCGCCCTTAAGACACAATGTACTATTGTCTCGGAAAAAAATGTGATTTCCAAGAAACAACCACGCCAAATTTCATGACGTAAATTCAACGGTCGAGATTTCAAGATTTTATCCCGATCCCGTTTGTACATCAGGTAGTAAAGTAACTATGTGTTATTCCTGATCTCCAGCTATCTACGTACCAAATTTCACCCAAATCTGTCCACCCGTTATGGCGTGAAGGAGTAACAAACATACACATGCATTTCGCATTTATATATTATATTAGTAGGATTGACCAGTTACCTCGTCGTAGAAGACGGTGGCGTGTCGCGGCGACACGTAGCGGCACTGCGCGGGGTCCAGCACCACGTCGCAGCCCGAGTCCGCGCCGAACGTCAGACGCGACAGACGCATCGGCACCGCCGGCCCCAGCCCGTCGCCCAGGCCCAGCCTGCACACGTCACAACACAACCATCGCCATCACTCGTCAGTGACACATACAGTCCGCGCCGAACGTCAGACGCGACAGACGCATCGGCACCGCGGCCCAGCCCGTCGCCCAGCCCAGCCTGCACACGTCACAACACAACCATCGCCATCACTCGTCAGTGACACATACAGTCCGCGCCGAACGTCAGACGCGACAGACGCATCGGCACCGCCGGCCCAGCCCGTCGCCCAGGCCCAGCCTGCACACGTCACAACACAACCATCGCCATCACTCGTCAGTGACACATACAGTCCGCGCCGAACGTCAGACGCGACAGACGCATCGGCACCGCCGGCCCCAGCCCGTCGCCCAGGCCCAGCCTGCACACGTCACAACACAACCATCGCCATCACTCGTCAGTGACACATACAGTCCGCGCCGAACGTCAGACGCGACAGACGCATCGGCACCGCCGGCCCCAGCCCGTCGCCCAGGCCCAGCCTGCACACGTCACAACACAACCATCGCCATCACTCGTCAGTGACACATACAGTCCGCGCCGAACGTCAGACGCGACAGACGCATCGGCACCGCCGGCCCCAGCCCGTCGCCCAGGCCCAGCCTGCACACGTCACAACACAACCATCGCCATCACTCGTCAGTGACACATACAGTCCGCGCCGAACGTCAGACGCGACAGACGCATCGGCACCGCCGGCCCAGCCCGTCGCCCAGGCCCAGCCTGCACACGTCACAACACAACCATCGCCATCACTCGTCAGTGACACATACAGTCCGCGCCGAACGTCAGACGCGACAGACGCATCGGCACGCCGGCCCCAGCCCGTCGCCCAGGCCCAGCCTGCACACGTCACAACACAACCATCGCCATCACTCGTCAGTGACACATACAGTCCGCGCCGAACGTCAGACGCGACAGACGCATCGGCACCGCCGGCCCAGCCCGTCGCCCAGGCCCAGCCTGCACACGTCACAACACAACCATCGCCATCACTCGTCAGTGACACATACAGTCCGCGCCGAACGTCAGACGCGACAGACGCATCGGCACCGCCGGCCCCAGCCCGTCGCCCAGGCCCAGCCTGCACACGTCACAACACAACCATCGCCATCACTCGTCAGTGACACATACAGTCCGCGCCGAACGTCAGACGCGACAGACGCATCGGCACCGCCGGCCCCAGCCCGTCGCCCAGGCCCAGCCTGCACACGTCACAACACAACCATCGCCATCACTCGTCAGTGACACATACAGTCCGCGCCGAACGTCAGACGCGACAGACGCATCGGCACCGCCGGCCCCAGCCCGTCGCCCAGGCCCAGCCTGCACACGTCACAACACAACCATCGCCATCACTCGTCAGTGACACATACAGTCCGCGCCGAACGTCAGACGCGACAGACGCATCGGCACCGCCGGCCCCAGCCCGTCGCCCAGGCCCAGCCTGCACACGTCACAACACAACCATCGCCATCACTCGTCAGTGACACATACAGTCCGCGCCGAACGTCAGACGCGACAGACGCATCGGCACCGCCGGCCCCAGCCCGTCGCCCAGGCCCAGCCTGCACACGTCACAACACAACCATCGCCATCACTCGTCAGTGACACATACAGTCCGCGCCGAACGTCAGACGCGACAGACGCATCGGCACCGCCGGCCCCAGCCCGTCGCCCAGGCCCAGCCTGCACACGTCACAACACAACCATCGCCATCACTCGTCAGTGACACATACAGTCCGCGCCGAACGTCAGACGCGACAGACGCATCGGCACCGCCGGCCCCAGCCCGTCGCCCAGGCCCAGCCTGCACACGTCACAACACAACCATCGCCATCACTCGTCAGTGACACATACAGTCCGCGCCGAACGTCAGACGCGACAGACGCATCGGCACCGCCGGCCCCAGCCCGTCGCCCAGGCCCAGCCTGCACACGTCACAACACAACCATCGCCATCACTCGTCAGTGACACATACAGTCCGCGCCGAACGTCAGACGCGACAGACGCATCGGCACCGCCGGCCCCAGCCCGTCGCCCAGGCCCAGCCTGCACACGTCACAACACAACCATCGCCATCACTCGTCAGTGACACATACAGTCCGCGCCGAACGTCAGACGCGACAGACGCATCGGCACCGCCGGCCCCAGCCCGTCGCCCAGGCCCAGCCTGCACACGTCACAACACAACCATCGCCATCACTCGTCAGTGACACATACAGTCCGCGCCGAACGTCAGACGCGACAGACGCATCGGCACCGCCGGCCCCAGCCCGTCGCCCAGGCCCAGCCTGCACACGTCACAACACAACCATCGCCATCACTCGTCAGTGACACATACAGTCCGCGCCGAACGTCAGACGCGACAGACGCATCGGCACCGCGGCCCAGCCCGTCGCCCAGGCCCAGCCTGCACACGTCACAACACAACCATCGCCATCACTCGTCAGTGACACATACAGTCCGCGCCGAACGTCAGACGCGACAGACGCATCGGCACCGCCGGCCCCAGCCCGTCGCCCAGGCCCAGCCTGCACACGTCACAACACAACCATCGCCATCACTCGTCAGTGACACATACAGTCCGCGCCGAACGTCAGACGCGACAGACGCATCGGCACCGCCGGCCCCAGCCCGTCGCCCAGGCCCAGCCTGCACACGTCACAACACAACCATCGCCATCACTCGTCAGTGACACATACAGTCCGCGCCGAACGTCAGACGCGACAGACGCATCGGCACCGCCGGCCCCAGCCCGTCGCCCAGGCCCAGCCTGCACACGTCACAACACAACCATCGCCATCACTCGTCAGTGACACATACAGTCCGCGCCGAACGTCAGACGCGACAGACGCATCGGCACCGCCGGCCCCAGCCCGTCGCCCAGGCCCAGCCTGCACACGTCACAACACAACCATCGCCATCACTCGTCAGTGACACATACAGTCCGCGCCGAACGTCAGACGCGACAGACGCATCGGCACCGCCGGCCCCAGCCCGTCGCCCAGGCCCAGCCTGCACACGTCACAACACAACCATCGCCATCACTCGTCAGTGACACATACAGTCCGCGCCGAACGTCAGACGCGACAGACGCATCGGCACCGCCGGCCCCAGCCCGTCGCCCAGGCCCAGCCTGCACACGTCACAACACAACCATCGCCATCACTCGTCAGTGACAC
Source organism: Choristoneura fumiferana (assembly GCF_025370935.1). NCBI lineage: Eukaryota > Metazoa > Arthropoda > Insecta > Lepidoptera > Tortricidae > Choristoneura > Choristoneura fumiferana. Next base: position 15,999,638 of record NC_133480.1, read on the forward strand.
ATACAGTCCGCGCCGAACGTCAGACGCGACAGACGCATCGGCACCGCCGGCCCCAGCCCGTCGCCCAGGCCCAGCCTGCACACGTCACAACACAACCATCGCCATCACTCGTCAGTGACACATACAGTCCGCGCCGAACGTCAGACGCGACAGACGCATCGGCACCGCCGGCCCCAGCCCGTCGCCCAGGCCCAGCCTGCACACGTCACAACACAACCATCGCCATCACTCGTCAGTGACACATACAGTCCGCGCCGAACGTCAGACGCGACAGACGCATCGGCACCGCCGGCCCCAGCCCGTCGCCCAGGCCCAGCCTGCACACGTCACAACACAACCATCGCCATCACTCGTCAGTGACACATACAGTCCGCGCCGAACGTCAGACGCGACAGACGCATCGGCACCGCCGGCCCCAGCCCGTCGCCCAGGCCCAGCCTGCACACGTCACAACACAACCATCGCCATCACTCGTCAGTGACACATACAGTCCGCGCCGAACGTCAGACGCGACAGACGCATCGGCACCGCCGGCCCCAGCCCGTCGCCCAGGCCCAGCCTGCACACGTCACAACACAACCATCGCCATCACTCGTCAGTGACACATACAGTCCGCGCCGAACGTCAGACGCGACAGACGCATCGGCACCGCCGGCCCCAGCCCGTCGCCCAGGCCCAGCCTGCACACGTCACAACACAACCATCGCCATCACTCGTCAGTGACACATACAGTCCGCGCCGAACGTCAGACGCGACAGACGCATCGGCACCGCCGGCCCCAGCCCGTCGCCCAGGCCCAGCCTGCACACGTCACAACACAACCATCGCCATCACTCGTCAGTGACACATACAGTCCGCGCCGAACGTCAGACGCGACAGACGCATCGGCACCGCCGGCCCCAGCCCGTCGCCCAGGCCCAGCCTGCACACGTCACAACACAACCATCGCCATCACTCGTCAGTGACACATACAGTCCGCGCCGAACGTCAGACGCGACAGACGCATCGGCACCGCCGGCCCCAGCCCGTCGCCCAGGCCCAGCCTGCACACGTCACAACACAACCATCGCCATCACTCGTCAGTGACACATACAGTCCGCGCCGAACGTCAGACGCGACAGACGCATCGGCACCGCCGGCCCCAGCCCGTCGCCCAGGCCCAGCCTGCACACGTCACAACAACCATCGCCATCACTCGTCAGTGACACATACAGTCCGCGCCGAACGTCAGACGCGACAGACGCATCGGCACCGCCGGCCCCAGCCCGTCGCCCAGGCCCAGCCTGCACACGTCACAACACAACCATCGCCATCACTCGTCAGTGACACATACAGTCCGCGCCGAACGTCAGACGCGACAGACGCATCGGCACCGCCGGCCCCAGCCCGTCGCCCAGGCCCAGCCTGCACACGTCACAACACAACCATCGCCATCACTCGTCAGTGACACATACAGTCCGCGCCGAACGTCAGACGCGACAGACGCATCGGCACCGCCGGCCCCAGCCCGTCGCCCAGGCCCAGCCTGCACACGTCACAACAACCATCGCCATCACTCGTCAGTGACACATACAGTCCGCGCCGAACGTCAGACGCGACAGACGCATCGGCACCGCCGGCCCCAGCCCGTCGCCCAGGCCCAGCCTGCACACGTCACAACACAACCATCGCCATCACTCGTCAGTGACACATACAGTCCGCGCCGAACGTCAGACGCGACAGACGCATCGGGACCGCCGGCCCCAGCCCGTCGCCCAGGCCCAGCCTGCACACGTCACAACACAACCATCGCCATCACTCGTCAGTGACACATACAGTCCGCTTCACAACGGCGGCGGCCGGCGGCGTGCACTCTACTCTACAGGCCAGGGCACTGCGCCACAATGAAGGTTTGCATTGCACAGGCGAGATAACGCTAGATGGCGTTAGTATCGTGAGTATCGTTTGACGTTTGCTTGCGATTGGCTCATTTAGTTAAATAGGGAATATTACTGCAATTTTATCCCATCAGAGTGCAGCACTAGCACATACCATTATTTATTTATTTAAGGAGAACCAACAGCTAAAAACAAAATATATGTAGTAGAAATAGCAACACAGAGCCAGTTACAGGATCCCACAGATGGCTATAGTTAACATGTTTAAGCTTAACTCAAACGAGGTGACGCGCACCATATCAGACGTCGCACCATGCCAAACAGAACACCACAGAACTTGAAATGAAATTACTAAACTCCTCAACACATAGTATTATGTTTTATGTTTTTTGAGTATCTTAAATGTCCGTAGGATGCCATGATAACATATTATTTCAATTACATTTTTGGAAATACAGCTCTACGGACATTTGCTACTATCGATGTAAATATCATTTTTTTTATGCGACTGGATGGCAAACGAGCAAGTGGGTCTCCTGATGGTAAGAGATCACCACCGCCCATAGACACCTGCAATTCCAGGGGGATTGCAGATGCGTTGCCAACCTACAGGCCTAAGATGGGATACCTCAAGTGCCAGTCATTTCACCGGCTGTCTTACTCTCCACGCCGAAACGCAACAGTGCAAACACTGCTGCTTCACGACAGGATTACCGAGCAAGATGGTGGTAGCAATCCGGGCGGACCTTGCAACGGACGGATGACCTGGTTAAAACCACGAGTTCACGGTGGATGCAGGCCGCTGCCAACCGAAGCGACTGAAGGTCTATGGGGGAGGCCTATGTCCAACAGTGAACGTCCTACGGCCGAGATGATGATGGTATAATAAGGGTATATGGTACCTGCCGGGCCGTAGTACGGGGCAGGCGGCGGCGCGGTGCGGCGCGTGCGAGGGGGCGGGCGCGTGGGGGCGCGGCGGGGGGGGCGCGGCGCCCCACACGGCGCGCGCGATGCGTTCACGCTCCGCGCGCGACAGCAACTCCGATGGCAGCGCCACGTGCTAAAATAAAAAACAATTGTTATCATTGCAGGTGCGCCTGGATCGTGTCGATAGGTTTAGAATGCTGCAATATCTATCTCACGCGCGATCGATTTAGCCTCCTGAGTCCTGACATTTTTAACAAACTTAGTGCTTAAGACCTAGACGTGGTTAACCTGCTTTATTTTGGATATTCTTTATTCAATGAACAATTTGTATTAAATGATATTGTAACGGATAACTCACGTCTTAAACCGAGTTTAGCTCGTCATGTTTCGGGCTATTTCGTAGCCCTTCTCAGGAGCACGCGACTCGGCGGCTGCCGCAAAACGCACACTGTACAATTTGTACTTTATAAAGTACGCGAGGACTTAGGAGGTTAGATAACCCCAACATAGATTATCTTAGATATATTCATGTATATAAGCTAACATATAATGTAATATGCAGTGTTTGGGGAGTTGAAGTTAGTTCAAGTTAACCCGACAGAGGTACTTTTACTCAACCACCCAATTTCCCCTAAAACGGTGACCCAACATGATTTCCCCTAAAACAGGGTACAAATCTCTGGCAAAGAATACAAAGTGGACAAATGAACATTAATTTACTGAATCAGGCGTTACTTTGCGGAAGAAATATCAATCCTACTAAGCCGTAGCCGGACGACACTATTAATTAGCGACGGTGCGGGGGGGGGGGGGGAGCCGGTCGTATGCGTCGACATCCTGCCGGACCCGATCGGCGGTCGCCGCGTCCGTTTGCACTCTCTCCGATCCGATGCGATGCAAGCCGTTAGGTAGAAATCATGCTTAAATCAACATGAGCTAAGATCATAATTTCGCCAGTTCCTGTGCAGCATGAGGGCTGACCTTGAAGCCGTGCTTGGCGAGGCGCGCGCGCGGGATGGCGGCGTGAAGTAGCGCCTCCGTTTCAGCGGCCAGCGGCAGCCGCGACCACGGCCCGTAGCACTGCTCGCCCACCAGGATCTAGAACATTCGCTACTATTAAACAAATATAACTAACAATATAGATCGATCAACTACTAGGTTACCATGGTTAGGTACGTCTCCAGGAAATCTCTTTAAAACCATGAGTTAAACTTAACCTAACCTTAAAGCAGCGTTTCCACCAGAGATCAGGCCGCCCGGATTGCTACCACCATCTTGCTCGCTAATCCTGCCGTGAAGCAGCAGTGCTTGCACTGTTGCGTTTCGGCGTGGAGAGAAAGACAGCCGGTGAAATTACTGGCACTTGAGGTATCCCATCTTAGGCCTCTAGGTTGGCAATGGTGATCTCTTACTATCAGGAGACCCACTTGCTCGTTTGCCATCCAGTCAAACAAAAAAAAAAGATGTGCGAGGATGTGTTGCGAGGAATATGTTTTTGATGAACCAATAGAAACGCTTCATTTGCCTCGCCTCGCTCCGCTCAGCTGTTTCCACTAGAGATGTGCTGTGCGAGGATGTGTAGAAGCGTTTCTATTGGTTAATGAAAAACAACCCTCGCAACACATCCTCGCACATTATTGGTGGAAACACTGCTTTAAGCCGAGTTTAGACTTGCAAGAAAAATCGTGCAAGTTGCATTACATTGCGGCGCTCGATTGACCACCACAAACTCGTTGGTTTTACGGCCTCCCAAGTTTCACTACATGGCGGTATTTGTTTGATCAACTCAATTTATTGTCCCTCAAAAGTCTGCCATGTTTTGCAATTTGTAACGAATCATTTAAAAAGAATCGGCGCAATAAAGGATAGGAGCCATCCATTTATTACGTAAGACGATTTAGGGGGGGAGGGGGGTCGACCATGTCTTATTTTTTCTTACATAGGAGGGGGAGGGGGTCAAAAACTGGCAAAAATCGTCTTGCGTAACAAATGAATGGCCCCATATAAACCAGAGGCCCAATTCTTTCTGTCATACGGTATAAGGAGAGGGTAGAAAGGGACGGCGAACGCGATAGTCATTACGGCCTCAAGCGAGATGCTTCTGCCTATAGTTTTTTTTTTTGGCTACAAAAAGGGTAAACAAAAACAATCTTGACGAGTCTGACGAGTATTTTATTGAAAAACGTTTAAAAAAAACTAACTATTACTCCCGTGCCGTGCCGAGCCGTGGTGGCCTAGTGGTTTGACCCATCGCCTCTCAAGCAGAGGGTCGTGGGTTAAAACCCCGGCTCGCACCTCTGAGTTTTTCGAAATTCATGTGCGGAGTTACATGTTGCGGAGTGCTTAGGGAAATTTACCTAGTAGTACCTAGTAGTAGAGTTGGCTCACCTGTTGCAGCCGCTGCCAAGCCAGCAACTTGACCAGATGGTGGTCCAGTTTGCTGAGCTGGTCGTCCACGGCGCGGCGTAGCGCGGTGGCGGGCGACGCGGCCCGCCGACGCTTCGGCGCTGACTCGTAGTCCGTGTCAGAGTCCGACTGGGAGCTCGACGAACTGTACGTCTGTGGGTTAAAACTATGTTAACGTGGGTTTCTTGACAGCCGAATCGCTAGATGGCGGTGGTGAGGTTTGACTTGGCAGTCTCACTTGCGAATGTAACTTGTTAACCTTTTCGCCGCCTTGCATTTTGCATTGAAGTAATAAACGTATATATAGGTTGTTGGCGTGGAACCGGCGATGCGTATATATGAGTTGTTAGCGTGGAAAAGGTCAAAAATATGCGAAATTGCAGTAAGTAGTTTCGATTAATATGCGTAGAAACGCTTCATTACCTCGCCTCGCTTCGCTCAGCTGTTTCCACTAGAGAGGTGCTGTGCGAGGATATATACTATAGGAAATAAAGTTATTTGTATTTGGATAGGTAAATGAATGAATGAATTTCTATTGGTTCATGAAAAGGACATTAGTCTCTTATCTCTGGTGGAAACGCAACCCAAATGAGAAAAATACTTTGTCATTTTTTTTGCATTACATTTTAGTATTCCGGGTGGTTATTTCTCATAACATTGTCATAATAAGGTAAATCGTCAATTACTGGCCACCTTACAGTAAAAAGTAATTCTAGTCACCTATACAGAGTTCATTTTTAAAATAAGCTGACCATTTGTTGAAAGTCAAAGTCAAAATATCTTTATTCAATTTAGGCTATAACAAGCACTTATGAATGTCAAAAAAAAATCTACCACCGGTTCGGAAAACCTCTGTTGAGAAGAATCCGGCTTGAAGAATTACAATATTATTAAATGATATCTATACTTACATCACAAGTATTTAACACAACTTTATTTTAACGCAGTAGGTTTGCTATTTGAAGGGGTCGCTAATGCGGATCGGAATTATTTCCAAATATTCCTGTCCATGATATAATCATTAACTTTATAATACGCCTTAGATATTAATGTCTTCTTAACAATAGATCTGAGAAAGGTGGCGAATAATAGACGTTTTTTTTTCTGCACTTTACATTAGGTGAGTGAGATAGAGGTCAATCACGGTCAGTGATATGTAAAAAAAAAAAACTTCTCTCCAGCAAAAATTTTCTCTCGTCAGATACGCAGCATTAGCCATTGTTGGTTACGCGACATTGTAGTATCTTCGACGTTATGCGAATTATATAGGCCCTAATCTGGTACCTTGTGTTCGGAGATGGCCTTGAGGTCGTCGTCAGCGTCGTTATTGGTGGCGGGGCGGAGCGGCGCGGGCGGGGGCGGGGGCGGGGGCGGGGGGGCGTGCCGCGCGCACTCCAGCCGCAGGCAGACCGGCGCCGGCGCATCGTCGTCAGAGGACGCTGAGTAGTCGCTCGTGGCCGACTGTTTCTTCAGGACTGACAACAACCAGGAACGAATGAAAATTATAGAAACGCTTGAACTTTTTTTATCACAAGGAATAACCTTTCTAATTACCAGAAAAAATAACAGATTTTTAAGTAGCATCAATTAATTTAAAAAAACGAAAGAGTTTTCTTTACCGACAAATTACAATAGTCCGGTCGGTTACGGGTTGTTCCATAGATCAGAACAAAAAACTTTAAAAAATAATTTGTGTCTTAGACTCGTTCGTTCTGAAAGGTGACACACTTTACCAGCCCGGATAATACCGACCCTGTTTTTCATGTACACTCCCATAGAAGCTCATGTCCGTTTCAATGTCCGGCACGCGCCCGCGACCGCTCTCTATATATTACCGTTGGCGCAGCGCAGGTACTCGCGGCGGCTGGGCAGCAGCGGCGGCGGGCGCGCGTAGTGTCCGCGGCCCATGTCCGGCACGCGCCCGCGACCGCTCTCTATATATTACCGTTGGCGCAGCGCAGGTACTCGCGGCGGCTGGGCAGCAGCGGCGGCGGGCGCGCGTAGTGTCCGCGGACCATGTCCGGCACGCGCCCGCGACCGCTCTCTATATATTACCGTTGGCGCAGCGCAGGTACTCGCGGCGGCTGGGCAGCAGCGGCGGCGGGCGCGCGTAGTGTCCGCGGCCCATGTCCGGCACGCGCCCGCGACCGCTCTCTATATATTACCGTTGGCGCAGCGCAGGTACTCGCGGCGGCTGGGCAGCAGCGGCGGCGGGCGCGCGTAGTGTCCGCGGCCCATGTCCGGCACGCGCCCGCGACCGCTCTCTATATATTACCGTTGGCGCAGCGCAGGTACTCGCGGCGGCTGGGCAGCAGCGGCGGCGGGCGCGCGTAGTGTCCGCGGACCATGTCCGGCACGCGCCCGCGACCGCTCTCTATATATTACCGTTGGCGCAGCGCAGGTACTCGCGGCGGCTGGGCAGCAGCGGCGGCGGGCGCGCGTAGTGTCCGCGGACCATGTCCGGCACGCGCCCGCGACCGCTCTCTATATATTACCGTTGGCGCAGCGCAGGTACTCGCGGCGGCTGGGCAGCAGCGGCGGCGGGCGCGCGTAGTGTCCGCGGACCATGTCCGGCACGCGCCCGCGACCGCTCTCTATATATTACCGTTGGCGCAGCGCAGGTACTCGCGGCGGCTGGGCAGCAGCGGCGGCGGGCGCGCGTAGTGTCCGCGGCCCATGTCCGGCACGCGCCCGCGACCGCTCTCTATATATTACCGTTGGCGCAGCGCAGGTACTCGCGGCGGCTGGGCAGCAGCGGCGGCGGGCGCGCGTAGTGTCCGCGGACCATGTCCGGCACGCGCCCGCGACCGCTCTCTATATATTACCGTTGGCGCAGCGCAGGTACTCGCGGCGGCTGGGCAGCAGCGGCGGCGGGCGCGCGTAGTGTCCGCGGACCATGTCCGGCACGCGCCCGCGACCGCTCTCTATATATTACCGTTGGCGCAGCGCAGGTACTCGCGGCGGCTGGGCAGCAGCGGCGGCGGGCGCGCGTAGTGTCCGCGGCCCATGTCCGGCACGCGCCCGCGACCGCTCTCTATATATTACCGTTGGCGCAGCGCAGGTACTCGCGGCGGCTGGGCAGCAGCGGCGGCGGGCGCGCGTAGTGTCCGCGGACCATGTCCGGCACGCGCCCGCGACCGCTCTCTATATATTACCGTTGGCGCAGCGCAGGTACTCGCGGCGGCTGGGCAGCAGCGGCGGCGGGCGCGCGTAGTGTCCGCGGCCCATGTCCGGCACGCGCCCGCGACCGCTCTCTATATATTACCGTTGGCGCAGCGCAGGTACTCGCGGCGGCTGGGCAGCAGCGGCGGCGGGCGCGCGTAGTGTCCGCGGACCATGTCCGGCACGCGCCCGCGACCGCTCTCTATATATTACCGTTGGCGCAGCGCAGGTACTCGCGGCGGCTGGGCAGCAGCGGCGGCGGGCGCGCGTAGTGTCCGCGGCCCATGTCCGGCACGCGCCCGCGACCGCTCTCTATATATTACCGTTGGCGCAGCGCAGGTACTCGCGGCGGCTGGGCAGCAGCGGCGGCGGGCGCGCGTAGTGTCCGCGGACCATGTCCGGCACGCGCCCGCGACCGCTCTCTATATATTACCGTTGGCGCAGCGCAGGTACTCGCGGCGGCTGGGCAGCAGCGGCGGCGGGCGCGCGTAGTGTCCGCGGACCATGTCCGGCACGCGCCCGCGACCGCTCTCTATATATTACCGTTGGCGCAGCGCAGGTACTCGCGGCGGCTGGGCAGCAGCGGCGGCGGGCGCGCGTAGTGTCCGCGGACCATGTCCGGCACGCGCCCGCGACCGCTCTCTATATATTACCGTTGGCGCAGCGCAGGTACTCGCGGCGGCTGGGCAGCAGCGGCGGCGGGCGCGCGTAGTGTCCGCGGCCCATGTCCGGCACGCGCCCGCGACCGCTCTCTATATATTACCGTTGGCGCAGCGCAGGTACTCGCGGCGGCTGGGCAGCAGCGGCGGCGGGCGCGCGTAGTGTCCGCGGCCCATGTCCGGCACGCGCCCGCGACCGCTCTCTATATATTACCGTTGGCGCAGCGCAGGTACTCGCGGCGGCTGGGCAGCAGCGGCGGCGGGCGCGCGTAGTGTCCGCGGCCCATGTCCGGCACGCGCCCGCGACCGCTCTCTATATATTACCGTTGGCGCAGCGCAGGTACTCGCGGCGGCTGGGCAGCAGCGGCGGCGGGCGCGCGTAGTGTCCGCGGACCATGTCCGGCACGCGCCCGCGACCGCTCTCTATATATTACCGTTGGCGCAGCGCAGGTACTCGCGGCGGCTGGGCAGCAGCGGCGGCGGGCGCGCGTAGTGTCCGCGGCCCATGTCCGGCACGCGCCCGCGACCGCTCTCTATATATTACCGTTGGCGCAGCGCAGGTACTCGCGGCGGCTGGGCAGCAGCGGCGGCGGGCGCGCGTAGTGTCCGCGGACCATGTCCGGCACGCGCCCGCGACCGCTCTCTATATATTACCGTTGGCGCAGCGCAGGTACTCGCGGCGGCTGGGCAGCAGCGGCGGCGGGCGCGCGTAGTGTCCGCGGACCATGTCCGGCACGCGCCCGCGACCGCTCTCTATATATTACCGTTGGCGCAGCGCAGGTACTCGCGGCGGCTGGGCAGCAGCGGCGGCGGGCGCGCGTAGTGTCCGCGGACCATGTCCGGCACGCGCCCGCGACCGCTCTCTATATATTACCGTTGGCGCAGCGCAGGTACTCGCGGCGGCTGGGCAGCAGCGGCGGCGGGCGCGCGTAGTGTCCGCGGCCCATGTCCGGCACGCGCCCGCGACCGCTCTCTATATATTACCGTTGGCGCAGCGCAGGTACTCGCGGCGGCTGGGCAGCAGCGGCGGCGGGCGCGCGTAGTGTCCGCGGACCATGTCCGGCACGCGCCCGCGACCGCTCTCTATATATTACCGTTGGCGCAGCGCAGGTACTCGCGGCGGCTGGGCAGCAGCGGCGGCGGGCGCGCGTAGTGTCCGCGGCCCATGTCCGGCACGCGCCCGCGACCGCTCTCTATATATTACCGTTGGCGCAGCGCAGGTACTCGCGGCGGCTGGGCAGCAGCGGCGGCGGGCGCGCGTAGTGTCCGCGGCCCATGTCCGGCACGCGCCCGCGACCGCTCTCTATATATTACCGTTGGCGCAGCGCAGGTACTCGCGGCGGCTGGGCAGCAGCGGCGGCGGGCGCGCGTAGTGTCCGCGGCCCATGTCCGGCACGCGCCCGCGACCGCTCTCTATATATTACCGTTGGCGCAGCGCAGGTACTCGCGGCGGCTGGGCAGCAGCGGCGGCGGGCGCGCGTAGTGTCCGCGGACCATGTCCGGCACGCGCCCGCGACCGCTCTCTATATATTACCGTTGGCGCAGCGCAGGTACTCGCGGCGGCTGGGCAGCAGCGGCGGCGGGCGCGCGTAGTGTCCGCGGACCATGTCCGGCACGCGCCCGCGACCGCTCTCTATATATTACCGTTGGCGCAGCGCAGGTACTCGCGGCGGCTGGGCAGCAGCGGCGGCGGGCGCGCGTAGTGTCCGCGGACCATGTCCGGCACGCGCCCGCGACCGCTCTCTATATATTACCGTTGGCGCAGCGCAGGTACTCGCGGCGGCTGGGCAGCAGCGGCGGCGGGCGCGCGTAGTGTCCGCGGACCATGTCCGGCACGCGCCCGCGACCGCTCTCTATATATTACCGTTGGCGCAGCGCAGGTACTCGCGGCGGCTGGGCAGCAGCGGCGGCGGGCGCGCGTAGTGTCCGCGGACCATGTCCGGCACGCGCCCGCGACCGCTCTCTATATATTACCGTTGGCGCAGCGCAGGTACTCGCGGCGGCTGGGCAGCAGCGGCGGCGGGCGCGCGTAGTGTCCGCGGACCATGTCCGGCACGCGCCCGCGACCGCTCTCTATATATTACCGTTGGCGCAGCGCAGGTACTCGCGGCGGCTGGGCAGCAGCGGCGGCGGGCGCGCGTAGTGTCCGCGGCCCATGTCCGGCACGCGCCCGCGACCGCTCTCTATATATTACCGTTGGCGCAGCGCAGGTACTCGCGGCGGCTGGGCAGCAGCGGCGGCGGGCGCGCGTAGTGTCCGCGGACCATGTCCGGCACGCGAACGCGACCGCGTACACCCACCGGAACCTTCGACCTGACACACACCATAATCATAGTAAAAGAGGACAAGTAGGTTCACTACGAACAAAAGTACATCGCACGGTTTAAATGTGTGCGCGCCGGTTGGCGCCGGTACGCACGCACCCGCCGCACGCAAACACTGATAATTTAAGGAAGATTAAGCACCAACAGCTTATAAAACAATATGATTATGAAAATAGTGACACATAGCCAATTACAGGATCTCACAGATAGTCTCAAAATACAAGTTTAAGTAGTATATAAGTGTAGTGTAATAGTTTCGTGCAGGGACACATAAAAAAATAATAGATAGCTATAAAAAATATAGTTATAGTATTATGTGTAGGTAAACATGAGTAGTATGTATACAGTCGCCATCACCATTCCGGCGAATATATAAATAATATTTTTAAATTTAGTTTAATAATATTAATAATAATAATATAACGGCATAGAATCTGTCTGGTTTCTCTAGACACAGACATTAGACAATTTTAAGTTAACTATCGTAATAAAATTATTTACCGGTAGGTAATCTAAAATAGACGTCGACAACCCTAAGCGTCCGCGCCGAAGTAGGCAGTTAAAGGGTCGGAGTGGACTTACTTCTCCTGTTTTACTATGCCATAAATCAAAGGGGGACCTACTACGAAATTCGAAGTTCGTAGGTATCATACTGACCCTCTCACTCCATTGGCGTATGTAGGGTTATTTTTAAGGGGGGCCCGGCCTGGATTTTAGAGTTAAAATATCACGATAGATAGAAGTAGGTATTATAGAATTTTGAATCGGTAGCCCAACATCCTCATCAGAAGGTTCTCGAATGGCGTCCGCGGACCAGGAGACGAGCTGTCGGTCCAACAAGATGGAGCGACGACCTGGTTAAATCGCGGGATCGCGGTGGATGCGGAAAGCACGAGACCGGTCTGAGTGGAGAGCCGTGGGGGAGGCCTTTCGGCTAAAATGATGTGATGATGATGAGCCCAACATCCTGGGGTGGGCACTAGACCATACTGGGTGGGCGAATATACGCCTATGTGTCTTATGTCTCACACTCGTAAACAATATAAGCGTTAACGGGACGGCAAGAAGTTCGAATTTTGCACTTCGTAGTATAGTCAGGCCCCCGTAGCGTAGCGTAGCATAACAAATAGTACATTGTGTCTTAAGGACGGTAAATAAGAAATAACGAACGAGAGTCTATTAGAAGCCCGAAGTCGAAGACTGAGGGCTTTAATGAGTCGATGTTCGTAATTCTAGTACCGCCCGTGCGACATACAATGTGTTTCATCACATTTGCGAGTAAAATTGTATATTTGTAAAAGAAAAACTAATATTTTTTCAAAAATTGCCGATACCGCTGGCTGCGCTCTTGGCAAAGACTCCATTCAAGGAGTTTTCGGCCCATTTTAAAAGTACCTGTTTACAAATGACCGGTGTAACGATAGTTACCGGAAGGCGGGCCTCTGGTTGCGCGCGCGCCGGATGAAGTCCACTTTGATGGCGTGCTGGTCCACGGGCGCCGAGAAGCGCTCCCAAAGCGCCACGCGTTCCGTCGCAGACACAGAATTCACCAGCTTCCAGTCCTGCACACGCAACACCAATACTGTACTATCATCCTGTATCACATTATAGGCAAAAAAACTTAAGATGACCAGGGGGCCTACCACGCTCTCTTAATACGATTCAGTTTAGGCTCTAAACTGAACTGCATCGCTATTTCGTACCACGACGTTACTTTTGCGATTCAGTTCAAGCACGGTTCAGAGATAGCGATACAGTCATTTTCATTCACTCACTTCAAGCGGTTTTCGTACCGTGACGCTGAACTTGAGTGTGAATTGAATTGCTTCAGTGTCAAATTTAGCGATTCAGTATAAGTTACTCATTCTGTCAATTCTTTTGGAATTTTAAGTGTTTTACTTGGAATATCTTTAAATTTCAAGAACTTTTAAACTTTTATTCAAGTTTTATAACTTTTCACGACATTGTGCTTCTTAACTCCTCATTGATAAAACTAATTTTTCAGTGAGAAAAGAGACTCGTGGATTAGTGACAGCGTAATCAACACAACGGTTGCTAAGAACACGGAATGAGATAGAGTTATTGCTTTTTCAAAAATAAAGAGGATTTAGTATACAATATTTGGTTTGCATATAGCGGCATCCCTTTCGCGACTTAGCGTTTCAGTTTGGGACCAGAGACAATATCGGTCTTTCATTCACATGTAAACCATTGAGACTCAGCTCTGAAAAATAAACGTCGTGGTACCAATTTCGACGATTCAGTTTAGGTGCCTAAATTGAACTGCTCTGCGTTTGGATCGTTTATGAAAAGATCATGGTAGGCCCCCTGTATAGATAAGTCGACGTTACATATTCAAAAAAGACTAAAGAGCGTTTATACCTGCTGAGCTGGCAACGTTGCATTTTTGTTAGTTTTTCTCGATTATTCCATAAAAATTTAATGAAAATTTAAAATGTGGTCTGATAGAACTGTTCTTAATATATAAGTTAATGTCACTACTGCAATAATTATTTCGTGATACTTTTATTTTCTTTAAAAACCGTTAATAAACATTTGTTCGTTTTTAAAGAATATAGAAGTCTATCACGAATCATTATTGCAGTAGACACATTAACTTATAATATGTTAAGAACAGTTCTCATCATCATCCCAGCCTATATACGTCCCACTGCTGGGCACAGGCCTCCTCTCAGAACAAGAGGGCTTGGGCCGTAGTTCCCACGCGGGCCCAGTGCGGATTGGGAACTTCACACGCACCATTGAATTGCTTCGCAGGTTTGTGCAGGTTTCCTCACGATGTTTTCCTTCACCGCAAAGCTCGTGGTAAATTTCAAATGTAATTCCGCACGTGAATATCGAAAAATTCAGAGGTGCGAGCCGGGGTTTGAACCCACGACCCTCTGCTTGAGAGGCGATAGGTCAAACCACTAGGCCACCACGGCTTCACAGAACAACACAAGAACAAGAACACAACACAACACAACACAAGACAAGAACAGTTCTATTCGTTTTTACCTCTACCAGTGCTACATAGGCACAAGACCGTATCCGTTAATGAACCGTCAATGTAGTAACCAATCTAAAATGACCCCACACTGCGTGCACTTTTCTCTGCTCTGCTAACACTGGATATTTTGAAGAACTCACAATGTACTGTTCCACGTGATTCGGACACATCCAGCGACCGGTCGGCAGGGCCGTCAGCGGCGGATCCAGACAGTCCTGCAACGAAACATATCCAGTAAAACAATGCTCATGCCACGGTGACTCATTTATGGGTTGACTAGCTTCTGCCCGCGGCTTCGCCCGCGTGGAATTCGGTTATCGCGCGCTGTTCCCTCGGGAACTGCATTTTTCCGGGATAAAAAGTAGCCTATGTTCTCGGGCCCATAAAGTATCTCTATGCCAAAAATCACGTTGATCCGTCGCTCAGTTACCTACGTCGTGAAAGACGGACAAACACACAAACATACAAATACACTTTCGCATTTATAATATTATTATGGATGTCAGTACAAGTAACTCTAAAATTTTAAGAACTAGAAACATCTGTACTTAGAAACTAAATATGTCATTGTCTCATTGATTTTAAAGAAGAAAAACTTAATTTGAAACAAAATCATACATAATCAGTTGGGAATCGAATCTGATCGAACTTGGCTGCCTGTGCGCTGGTTTCCTACTGCTGGTTATTGCACCAGAAGTTTTAGAGAGCGTTTTACTCCCTCTACTAATTTATTATCCTTATACATACTCAACTCAATAAACACTTATTTAATCTGGGTGTTGCAGACTCTCTGTGCAGAGCACGCATGGAGACTCTTGGAAATCACAGTTTTTTTCCGAGACACAATAGTACATTTTACGTTAGTTCACGTTGCGGCGGAGAGCGGCGCTACAAGTGCGCAGCCTAAGGTATCGCCAATATTTGGAAGAATTATATTTTTTATTTTACAAATATAAAATTTTACTCGCAAATGTAATGAAAAACATTGTATGTCGGTACTAGAATTACGAACATCGACTCATTAAAGCCCTGTCTTCGACTTCGGGCTTCTAATAGACTCTCGTTCGTAATTCCTTATTTACCGCCCTTAAGACACAATGTACTATTAAAAGAGCCCTTTGCGGCGTACTTGCAAAATAAACCTTTTTTTTTAAGTTCTGGCGTGGTGAACTACGGACAGGGCATCTGTGGTCGCGGGGTCTCTCCAGGCATTCGGCAACGAGAAAGGCGCACTAAGGCTACATTTCCACCAAAGATGTGCGAGGATGTGTTGCGATGAACGTGTTTTTTATGAACCAACAGAAAGGTTTAATTTTAGTTCATTGTCTTAAGGGCGGTAAATATGGAATTACGAACGAGTCTATTAGAAGCCCGAAGTCGAATGAGTAAAATTTTATATTTCTAAAAGAAAGAATATAATTCTTCCAAATATTGGCGATACCTTAGGCTGCGCTCTTAGAAAAGCATTTGACTTCCACTTAGTGGCTAGGTTTTGCCATGCTCGATCTGAAGTGTCGCCACTCTGGGCTACTCCGGAGCCTCACCTGGTGAAACAGCAGCGGGCAGTAGTCGCAGGCGAGCAGCGGCGCCGCCTTGCACGTGCCGCGGCACACGAAGCACGAGCGCGCCGGCAGCGGCACGCAGCCCATCGCGTCCACTGTCACCAGGGACCCGTTGCCGTTTTTGCCGTTGCCGTTATCTGAAAGCAACGTTAGCATCACGGACCTCATATAAATAAAACCGCATTCAAATCGGTCCACCCGTTTAAGAGCTACGGGGCCACAGACAGACAGAAACACAGACACACAGCAGTAAAACTTTTAACACCCCTCTTTTTGCGTCGGGGGTAAATAAAATGGCACTAGATAGATTTTTGCGTGCAATCCTGAGGGTGTCAAACTAGACTCAATTTTATTAATAAATAGCACTCTTAAAAAAGCTTTGTCGTTATTGACTTGCGAAAGCGTTTTCAAAAAAGGTGTACCTTTTCTTTCAAAATTTCTTTTTTTTTCATACAAATTTTATGATGCAGCTTTGTGACGCCCATACTGAGTGTATAAAAAAAAACGTCACAAAACTGACATTGTTGTTTGGGTAATTTTTTTAAATATCGGAATTCGATTGTGCTCTTGATTCTGAGTAGGAAAAACCAATATAATAAAAATATTATTTCTAAAATTGAAAAAAAAAAGAAAAGGTACACTTTTTTGTGAAAATGCCCACAAATGTGTTTCAAAATATCAAACAAAAGCGTTTTTTAAGCTACACAATTTGTACACATTATTCTAAGTCATAAATAATAATAAAAATAGAGGTTTGCTGCACTGAACCACAAACCATTAAACTATATTGCTCCCAAGATAACTGAACCAAGAATTGAATATTTTCTCAAAACGAAACAAAAATGTATGGATGGAACCATCCTCACTACCAGCTTTTCTTTTTTAAACTCAAGACCATGCAAGTCGTCCTTTCCTTGGCAGCCAACTCCTCACCTTTATCAGTCCCAGGGAACGGGCAGGGGACCCTCATCTCCCGCGGCAGCTCAAACTGCCGCGGATTCATGATGCGCGCAGCCCGCACCAGGATCTCCATCGGAGTCAGCTCCTTCTCGGGCTCTTTCTCTTTTTCCTTCTCTTCTTTTTTGTTGTCTTCTTCCATCTTTTTGGTGGAGTTGGAGCGATTGCGAAGAGACCTATATAATTTGTATATTTTACATATTTCATACAAGTGGTTAAGTGAATTGTTATTGGATGACTTTTATTATGAACAAAATACTTTCTAAAAAGTTTCTTGCTACGCAATGACAGTTTTGCAAAAGCGCTGGTAGAATAAAAAAAAGATAGAACTTTTGTCTGTATGTATTCAGTTTGATTGCTGTCTCAAGATATTGTACTACTTGTATTAAGAGCAGAAGAGAGATAGGAATTGTTCATACCAATAGTGTCAGGCACTAATTCTTTCTAGTACTTAGTACAGTCAACTACAAAGATATTGATATGGCCAAAATTACAAAACATGTATACACACTCTTAGGCTGCGTTTTACCGGAGAAACGCTTCATTTAACTATTCTCGCACAGCACTGCTCTGGTGGAAACAGAACAGCTGACCAGTGACCGGAGTGAGGCTAGGTAAATAAAGTGTTTCTATTGGTTCATGAAAAACACAATTCTACTTGACACATCCTCGTACATCTCTGGTTGAAATGTCTTCTTAATGTAACTTTGGTTGCATCTATTTTTTTTAATCGACTTCAAAAAAAGGAGGTTATCAATTCGGTTTTTTTTTATGTTTGTTACCTCAGAACTCCGTCATTTATGAACCGTTTTGAAAATATTTTTTTCGTTCATCTAGGAATGCTTTCAATTAGGTCCCATAAGCACCAAATCAGGATCTGATACAATACAATACAATACAAAGACTCTTTATTGTACACCAGACATAGTAAGCGATACAGAAAACAGATACACAGAGAAAAAAAATTACAAGGTGAGCAATAGGCGGCCTTATCGCTCAAGAGCGATCTCTTCCAGGCAACCTTTTTTACAGAAAGAAGGAAGGACTAGGTTACAACAGGTGGTGCATCAAAAGTAGATCAGAAAAATTAAATGTAACAGAAATACATCTACGAATACATATATAATTATATTGTACATATAATATACGTCTAAAATAAATATATATCTGATGATTGGATCCTAAGGAAATCGAGGGAACTCTACTATTCAAAAATTGTAGGGACACCTATGGTAATTTTGATATATTTAGTAGTAACTCATGCATTTACTCTTGTAAATCATCATTTGATATAATGAAGACCACATTTGACCAACGGAGCGACTACTCAATAACAAGTACTTCACGGGTTGAATTTCAATTACTTTAACACAGTTGCTAAGCAATTTAAGCTCATCATAATGCATATGGTGAAATGGAATGGGTGATGATGATGAAGCACCAGGACTCCTCAATAACGAATGTCTCTGCATCGGAAAAAGCAATTTTTCGTAAAAGGTAACAAGCAGTTGACATTAAACTATTGAATCTTAGATCTGTCACACTAAAAGCGTGAAAAAAAAATTATAACAAAATTGAACAGACTACAAAAAACCATGAAAATAATTTTCTACCAGTCTGAAGTTGGTGCCTCAGCATGAGCCAGCAGTAGTGATTTAAGCCCAATATACTCGTATAGTACCTACGTAGATGAGATAGACGACTATAGGTCCACTCCTGCTGGCTCTGAGGCACCAACTTCAGACTGGTAGAAAGTTATTTTCATGGTTTTTTGTAGTCGGTTAAATTTCTTTGTTATAATTTTTTTTTGTAGTCCACTATAAGTTACAGTCATTCTCGATGACGCGCGTTTCTTATTACAATGTCATTAGTTTCTTATTTCGACAAAATCACGCGTCTTATAATCTTAGGATGTTACACAAGCCTAACAAAAATTTGATCAACTTGCCTGATCTTCTTGTCGTCAGGTTTCTGGTCAGCAGGGGACTGCGCGCGGCTGCTGCGGCTGCTAGGAGGCTGCTCCTTGTCCGAGCCTGCGCACTCCTTGCACAACCATAGCCCAGCTGGTATGTCATTCTCATCGAGCGGCGGGTCACTAGAGGGAACAGGGAGGGAATTTAGTAACAGTATAAACAACATTACAATAAAGATCATGGAACAATTGATAATGAATTGATACTAAATTTTCGTCCATGTACTTAGATTTTGCAAATAGGGTCAATTTTGTTGATGAATAAATTTGAATTTAATTAAATTTTTTCAACATAGTGATGATATGGGATTAGGATTACTAATGTAGGGGCAAAAAACTTTTTCACTTCTCATGCTCGCAAAGTTCGTGTTTATGCTGTATCTAGGCGACATAAAATGACTTTTTATGCTCTAGTGCATAAAATAAAATCTTTGTCTAATACCAACTCAAGACCAAGGTAATCAGGTGTTAACAGCCACTAAAAAAAAAGTTTCTATATATTTTTTGATTTATATAAAACTAAAAATCAATCAATCAGTAAAATTAAAATAATGGAATTATTATAATAATGCATAAAAAATAAAAGGTACATAGAAAGTGAATCATTGTTTCCACTGTTGCTATTTCATTTCCTCGCCATCTAAGTGAAAAGCAGAGTGTAAAACTCGAGCATTAAACCCATTTTCCCCTCGACGTGTCTATCCACCCTCGCCATACGCGGCTCGGGTGGCTATATGAATGCCTCGGGTAAAATGGCTTGTTTTATGCTCTTGTTGAACAATCTACTATTCTCAAAGTATCAAATTCCAAAATATTGCATGGCATAATGTTCAAAATTTCAAGTCTAACCTAAGATATACCTAAAAGGAGCAATTGACAGCGACAGATAAACTCTGTTGAGTTTTCGCCCGCTGATATGAAATTTTCTTTTAATTGTAAAATTATTATGGTTTATATATAAATTTAAAAAAACCTACTTTTCTAGTATTTGTTTCTGTAGGGGACAGTTCTAACCTTACCTAACCTACTTTTATGGTAGCAGTTGGTTTTTATGGTTAGTTTGTGTGCAAAGTGAAATTTTGAACAAACATTTTATTGGAATAAATATAATATTATATATATAAAATTATATAATATTAGCCCAAAGAAAATGTTTGCTTAGTAAAGGTTAGTCATAGGTAATAAAACTTGACAATATAAAATTATGCCAAATGATAATTTGACCAAATGAATATAACGACAATGAAATGTAAAACATATGCTAACGATTTGTTTGGGAAATGAAACTACGGAGATAAGTTTTTTAGGAAGTTAAATTTGGCAAAAAATATTTTGCCAAAACGGCAGTACACCGATGATATGTACATTTTGGTTGTATGCACATTTTAGCATTTGCATGTTGTAAATTAACATCCAAAGGCGAAAATCCCCTACTATTTAGAGTTAATTTAAGACATTACAGATCTCAGAAATAAATATACAAAAACTGCTTCTCTAAAGGCAGGTATATAGCTATACTGTATAATAAAGTGTACATGCATTTTTGACTCATCACTCTTTTTTCACTCTCTCTATAATCAAAGATACTGCACACGTAAGTGATAAAGACTTTTACATATTAGATAGATAGATAAAATGTTTATTTGATACTTCAAACACAATCAAAATTACAGAAATTAAAAAGAACAGTCTAACTTAGAAGTAAAAAAAAAAATATTGTATGCGCTGCAGTAGTGCAAAAGGGCCATGGCTCAGTGGTGGCCCACAACAAGTGTTATTTATGTATTGGATATCATGTTCTTCATTCCAAAGAATTATCAAATTTCTGGAAAGTAAAAGCTAGCTAGAATAACATTATAACTATTTATGGACTTACTAGCAACCAAGATGGAAGCTTGCCGGGCAACGATCGCAACAAATAAGGTCCCCGCCTTCCCCGCACGCGTCACAGGAGTCGTGGTTATGACCTTTGCCAGGCCTTTTATAGTATGGGTGTTGAGACTTTTTACTTTTCTGGGTGCTTACTTCTTCGTCTGGAGGCTTTATCAATGCCTTGATAAGCTAAAACACAAGAAGGGACTTTTAGAAAACCCAGCATTAGCAGTCACAACGAGGCATAGTTCCATAATAATGCCTCAAGTAAAATGGCGCCATTATGAAACTTCAGGGCCTGTAAAAAGTTACAAACTGCTTACCGGCATAAGCCCACCCGACGTGTCGAGGTCATAGCTTACGTTGGACATTGCTACAGTTAAAGAAGCCCAAACTATCGGCTTCTTAACGAGTTTTATCAAATAAATCGAAGTGCAAAAAAAAAGTGTCTATTTGCACAAGAAATTGTCACATACACAGAGGTATCGACGTTTTTAAGGGTACATTTTGGATTTTTGTCAATCAAAATAATCATAAAACACAATTTATATGTCAAGAATAAACTGAAAAAGCTAAAAATCTCATGAAAATACAATCAACAATACCGACAGATTTACGATATTAAAAGATGGCCGCCAAGCGTGAGTGAAGGAAGCCTGACAGTTGACACTAGGTAGGTAGGGACTTAGGGATGTTACCGTGATCAAGCCGTGATCGCAATTTTACGGTTTTGTTTTTGAGAATTATCTTTAAAAAAACAGTCAATAATATTTTGCAATGGCATAACAATTTTAGTTCATCGATAGTGAATTAACAATATTATAACAGATAAATGTGATTTCTTGTACACTAGTAGTATTTTTCTATTTCAAACATAACACTTCCGACTTTAATTTCATATTGCCATATTTAAGGAATGAATTTCTACTATAATACTGAACATGATTATTTAAATTATGGGAACTATATTTTCTGTCACCTAAGTTTAGATGTGTCACTAATTGGCAATAATAATTATCTTGGTGATTGAATTTTGATGATCAAACTATAATTTTAGATACAGGTTTACATTAATTTGATGGCATACATAGAGATAGTTTTGATTAATATGATGACCAATATATATTTTTTGTACAGATATTATAATATGGGTATTTTTTTTATTCGACTGGATGGCAAACGACCAAGTGGGCCTCCTGGTATTGCCAACATATTCAGAAAATTGGATTGGGAAAACTACGGAATCAACAAGAGATCGCTTTTAAGCGATAAAACCGCCTATTGTCTACCCCGAATGTTTATATTATAAGTTTTTTGTACTGATTTGTGGTGCGCAATAAAGA
Organism: Choristoneura fumiferana; assembly: GCF_025370935.1. NCBI lineage: Eukaryota > Metazoa > Arthropoda > Insecta > Lepidoptera > Tortricidae > Choristoneura > Choristoneura fumiferana. The sequence goes on from NC_133480.1 coordinate 16,021,709, forward strand.
ATATTTGAATCAACGTCAGTGGTAGTCACCTCAACCATCTAAGATTCGCCGATGATATTGTCTTGTTAGAGGAAGACCCCAATAAACCAGGACACATGTTAAAAACAAAAGTTGAGATGTAGGATTAGAAATTAACGCGAACAAAGCAAAACTAATAACCAATTCATCAGAAGTTAACATAGAGGTTTACGGAAACATGTTAGAATATGTGAAGGAATATACTTACCTAGGTCAAACTATATCTCTGTCTAAAGAAATAAATAAAAGAATAGCTTGTGGATGGAGGAAATATTGGTCACTAAAAGAAACAATGAAAAATTAAAACATAGGGATGCATATCAAGAAAATAACTTTCAACACCTGCATCCTCCCATGCATGACATACGGCTGCGAAACATGGTCGTTAACAGACAGGCAAAGAGAAAAAATAGCCAGTACTCAAAAGGCAATCGAAAGGAGCATGTTGGAAATCAGACTTAGTGATAAAATTAGAAATACAGAAATAAAAAGAAAAACTAAAGTCATAGATATAATTCGCATAAATAATTTGAAGTGGGGTTAGACGGGACATATGCTGCGCAGCGGAAGGTACAAATGGAGCAAACAAGTAACCTTATGGTACCCAAGAGAGGACTGTAGAAGAAAGGGGCGCCCAAAAACAAGATGGAGAGACGGCATCCGCCTAACACTGGGACCTTACTGGACCAGGGTAGCAGAAGATAGAGCTCAGTGGAGAGAGCTGGTGGAGGCTTATGCCAAGAGGCAAGCTGAATTTAGAGACATAATATAGCATAGAACATTTAAACATGTACTGCTAAAGTTGCAGAGAATTCAGAATAAAAAGACTTACTACTATACTTAAGACTATAGATCTGTCTCTTAATGATAAAAAATATCTAAGAACCATCGCTAGAAAACCGGTTTTCAAGTAAAAAAAACCGCATTAAAATCGGTCCACCCGTTGAAGAGCTACGATGCCACAGACAAACAGACACACACACAGACATAAAAACACACTCACATGGCGGTCAAACTTATAACACTTTTTTTTTAATAAATAGATCTTTCCAGATATTAAATTATACTCGGGACTCTTCAAGCTGCATCAAAATTCATGTAGTAATAATGAATGTGTGAAAGTTGATAAGTAATGCACTTTAGGAGTCTTTGGTAAATTTTATGACCTTTGTCACCACCATGGACCATTTTGACCAGATTGGCATTGAATATAATATCTTGTAACATTTTAATTCTAACATAATCTTAATAACTTGGGGATGGTAGGAGGTTGAATAAAACAAGAAATAATTCATTTATTTCTTTTAGCAGTATCAAAATTATGTAAGCCAGAGCCAATTGAGCAAACGTCAAAGTTAAACGGACCTCACGATACTAACGCCATCTAGCGATATTTCGCCTCTATGAAAACCCTCATTGAAGTTGTCTGTTACCCTAAAAACATCAAACATTTTGTTTGATTTACTTACATTGCTTTTTTGAATAAACTTTAAAGAAAAAACTACTTATTATCATACTTTTATTACGCTGTAGGTCGGTAGTCGTTGAACTGTGCGGTGTCGTACATTGAATCATAAAAGTCTACACCCACAGCTATTTTCTGATCCCGTAAACATTGTAAAGTTAGAGTAAGAAAAGGAAAATAAAGTTTGTTTACTTGACAAATTAAAGTTATATATAACATTCATAAATTAGTAGAAATTTTATTAAGGCTTGGCAACATTTTTAGAACGGAAGTTGCCATTTCAAATGACGTCATGGGCGGAGTTTAGTTGAAGATCGAATTCGGATTCGGTTGGCGGGCGCGGCCATCTTGGTGAATTAGTGACCTGGCGATTCGGTTTATAGATAGTGCTAAATCATTTGTCATCCACAATGTCTGAAAGGGAAGATAATGTGTATAAAGCTAAGTTAGCCGAGCAGGCTGAGCGTTACGATGGTGAGTACATATTTTTGTGATATCTATTCGGAGGAGGGCGAAAATCTATCTCAATTTTGCCGACAGTTGAAAGACGATTTGGTGATAGTCTGAAAAAAATCCATGTCTGAACAATGATTATGCCCCTAATAAACACCACCTTATCCAGGACAAATTCTATTACATTGTATTAAATACGTTTTTCATTGGAAACTGTTATAAATCAATGGCATTCTTTAGGCTTGGTCAGCGATCGATGCGTCATCCGCCGGTGGGATGCCCTTTACCTTACTACTCTGAAATTCTTGATGAAAAACTAGCCAAACAGGGATAAGAGGTCCTTGCGCTGATGCCTAGCTTTATTGAGCATATTATTATGTGGGATTTTAACAGTTTCATTACGAGTTGAGAACGAAAAGTTCGAGAAGAAAAAGTGTCACCTATTTTCTCATCCGAGAGAAGTTACTACGATCGATCTTATTGAATTCGTTCATGCATGTCGCACCTTGATGGAATAGCTCGTTTAGCGGTCGAGCTCATTCAGGATCAGTTCTGAAGTTGTCTACTCAACGCCCTCCGCGGTTTCACCTATTGTTCACGATCTTGCTGAGAAACTCGTGTTATCGCATTCATCTTTTGAATTAAGATGATAATGCCATCATTGTGTAGGTTATCTCTAGATATCTGATTTACATACGCATATACTTTTGATGATAAGGTCATTGAATGAATATTATAGTACAATTAGTTCTTTGCTATTTTCAATTGAATTTCTTATTGAGATTGGTATTAATCACCCTAGATCCTGAAGAGCGATAATTTGGAGGAGAAATCTTGGTTAGAAATCTGTCATGATTGTTAAAATATCACAGGTGTGCCAAGTAGAAAGTGGGCACACCTCAAGCTGCAGTCAATGTATTGCAACTGTTATGTAAAAGTGGTGATAATTGACAAATCTCAAAAAAAAATTCTAACCTGTAATTTATTGATCATATTTTAGTAGTAAAATAGGGATAGTTTATAAAATTCTTCACCCATTGACTTGTTTTATCAGTGTAAAGTGTCAGTTATTCACCCTTGACCATGATGTATGATTAATAAGTGTTAGATGATGAAATGCCTTCAAAGACTGCTACTGATTAAATTTCATTTAAGTTTGCTTAAGCTTAATTTTATATTTAATCTTTAAAATTTTATTATTTGGAGACCAGCAAAATTAGGATGCAGTTATTGTACTCCTTGCACACCAGTGCATAATCTATTATTATCATCAAATCATCACCATCGTCATCAAGCCTCGGAACGGAAATATCATGTAATCTTAACTGATAGCTACTGTAAACTTTGCTTAAAAATGGGGATTGTTCACAAATTAATAAATAAAAGTTGTCTTTCCTGCGGATATGAGTCAGTGGTTTGTAATAGTCAAATTTGTGTTTTATTACAATGGGATAGTTCTATGAAGTGAAACAAAAATCTTTTATGACACATGAAAGCTTAAATAGATACTCCTTATTTGTCTGACTGTTTAGTCAGTTCGAAGCCAGAAATTGACCCTGACATGTCTTCAAATGTTACAACATTGTTTGATCTCTTTCAAAATTTTATACATTCAGTGGTGTTTGTTTTAAAATATTTTTATTGTAATTGCATCAAAATAGGAACTTGGTTACATTACCATAATATTCCTGTTATGAAAATAAAATGCTAATGTATGAGAAGTGAAAGCTAAGTCACTGAACAATTGAATTTCAGAAATGGTAGAGGCAATGAAGAATGTAGCCTCCCGCAATGTCTCTGATAATGAATTGACAGTGGAAGAGCGGAACCTGCTCTCCGTTGCTTACAAGAATGTCATCGGCGCCCGCCGGGCTTCGTGGAGGATCATCTCCTCCATTGAACAAAAGGAAGAAACAAAAGTAAGTTTTTATCATTTATATCTGATTCTAGCAAGGGGTGGGTACTCTATAAAAGGGAAGTCTTCCCCGAGAAAGCTTTTCCATTTTCAAGTACCTTGAATACGTTGAACCTTGAACCTTGATAATCACTTGCATGTCAAAGAATAATAATGCCAATAGACGTATCTGTCAACTTGAAAGTTTGATTTTAGCGACATATTCATTTGATAGGATCTTGTTTGAAAATTGATAGACCACTTATTTGGCTGATGGTACCTATTCTATTAGTCAATAAATTCTGATACATCTGACAAAATCCTTAGAGATTTTGCTGTAAAAGGAAAGGTTTATAATATTGAGAATATTAACATAATATTCAGCTTTTCTTAGTTTACAAAGGTGACAAGCCATTAGGACAAAAGGTGATAAATTTTACTGATTGGAAAGCTTTCAACTGGTCAGTATTTGTCTGCATTTTACCTACCTATCTTCAGAACTATTAAATTTAATATTTGAGTAATTTAGTAAAAAATAAATCAATTGTGATATTTTATTTTCTCTTTGACAATTTCAAGTATATACCACCACTGGCGCTCTAGACACGCTAAAGCACCGTGTTCGCAGTGACGTGACCCACGCGTCACCTTTTTAAGTCCGCACCAAAGCTCACAAACGCTGACGCACCGTAAACGCAGCGCCGCCTATATAAAAAAACGTGACACATAACGGACGTCACTGCGTTTACACTGCGTTAAGCGCCGGTGTGGAAGGCATGCTTTAGAAACATGACTCAGGGGTGGAGTTTTAAAGTTAGACCATATTGAACACTAGTTAACTAACGACTGACTGCAAATTCCGTTGTAACAAGCCAATTACCCCTGCAGCTTTATGGTTAATGTCTGATGTTTATTACATGATTCTATTTAGTTTCACCTGCCCCGTTGTCAGTCTGTCTGTTCAACTTTTGCAAGTTAAATGTTACCAACTTCCAGTATTCTAGCTAGATTGACTTGAAATTAGGAATACTTATGTAAATCGCGTTACAATGCAATAATTTAGTAGTGACATCCTGGTAGTCCAGCCAGGATCGTCTCTGCAGGATGGAACTCTTCAATGGTTAATAGCATGGACTTGAAATTTGGTATGCAGATGTAGTTTGGGTGACAATGCAAGTACAGTCAACACAAAGTACAGTCAGCAAAAAAAGCTTGTAATAAGAATGTTTTTTTTTATGGTTAGGTTATTACTATGTATGTATATTTAAGTACTGGTGTTAAGTGTCCAAGTTTTTGAACTCCACCTATAACTGCATTACTTTGTTTATGTGACCTCACATTATTTTAAGCACCCGCCTGTGTCATTGAACCTTTCATAATGTCATTGTTTTTTAATTGTCTGCAAATGAAACGTTTGCAAGAAGTATTTGCAAGACCAACTTGAAGCTGTTATCTGATTTGTCTTTTCCGTTATTGCGAAAACGGTGTTGCACACTTAGTTTGCTTAGGATTGGTGGAAAACCTAGTTGGGCATGCCCCTGTCTATTGAATTGACCTGTTTGAAAGACATGGATCAATAAATTGGACAAAGAGACAAAAGACCATTCAAACTGTTCAACTAAAACCATGTTTAGGATTAGGACACCTATTGTAAATATCACTGTATTTATCAATTATTTCTTGTTGGACAAGATATAATAATGATGAGTATAAATTAATTATCACTCTCAACCAATAGTCATTGAGATAAATGTGTCACCACAAATTAAGTTGCTAGTTTCCATGATTGCGTTGCATGAAGCCACTAATTAGGTAGTTAAACTTAAAAGATAACTAAAATCGTCAGAATTTGTAGTGTTACATCCATTTCAATCTTAGCACTCTCTCTGGGACTGGTGATCCTGTTGCAATCTCCTATTGTTGTACTGTATTCTTTGAGCAGTTACTATCTGGAAACACACTTTCTCGTTTCCTCTTTCAAATAAATAATCATCATCTCCAATTTTTACTTTATCCCAACAATCTGTGTAAATTCAGCTAACTGGTACGGTTGGTTCCCTAATTTAATGTATCCACTTTTTCATACTGATGATGATGATGATCCAACCATCAATGAGGTAATGCCAAATTTTATTGTGACGTTACTCGGAGTTACCCATTAATATTTCGTCATAGGTATAAAAGTGACGAATTTCCTAGTACCTATTTTCCATCTAACCAGCAGCACCACTTGGGCTGTTCGAAGGCATAGTAACGTCCTTGCTTTTTGCTGATGTGTGAAAGGGATGAATGTCGAACGCACGCTAATAAGTGACTGTTGTGTTAGCTGCGTCAATTTAGGTGTTGGCATGATTCAGAGGATAATAACCTGAGTAATCATTACCTTCTAGCAATGTAGGTCATTGACAACATTACGTTTTTTTCGATGTAAATCCAAAACTTTTATATTGTAAAGTTTGTTTTTTTGGAATATTTTTGTATTCTTTATTTCAATTCCAAATTTTTTGTTACTTTTGCGGTCATCCCGTAAAACCGTATTGAAATAAAGAATTCAAAAAGATTCCAAAAAAACAATCTTTATTTGATTGCTTAATAACAACATATTTTGTCCGGGTGAGCGGTTAGTTCCAATGGGGTGCTCATAGGAGAGTGACTGTGCTTAAGTGGTGCAGAATGAGGAGATTCCAATACAATAATTGTATGATGGTTTTATATGTTAAAAGTACTTTTTCATCACACTTGCTCGTAAACAGTGTCGTAACATGCAGGCTACCTTGGTTGCAACCCCCCAAATAAAACCCTCGACCTTAATGTGCTTGTCATGAAACCCGTGGTCGGTAAATGAGTCATTGCCCGTACTAATTTTTATGTCATGAAGCCCAAGATCGGTAAGTGAGTTTGTTCCTGCATGGCGTGCTGCTGCTCCGTGTGCGCGCTGCACACGCACGCCGCCATGCACATGCTGCGGATTGCCAAGAGCGCAATCAGCGGTATCGGCAATTTTTGATAAAATATTAGTTTTTCTTTTACAAATATACAATTTTACTCGCAAATATGATGAAAGACATTGTATGTCGCACGGGCGGTACTAGAATTACGAACATCGACTCATTAAAGCACTCAGTCTTCGACTTCAGGCTTCTTATAGACTCTCGTTCGTAATTTCTTATTTACCGCCCTTAAGACAATGTTTTATTATTACCATTGATCAAGGTAGCATTGTAATACAACTGTTGCATGCGGGGACCCTGCCTGATAGTAACGTATCGTTACATTGACATCAACGCAGTATTAATGATTACAGGGGTTCTCTTACTTTTTAAGTTTGCGGCGCAGATACAGACTCGGTCGCGTCGCGCCACCCGTACAGCTAGAAAGTTTAGCTCATAAAGGGGTACGATTCCCGGCCGGGGAAGATATTTGTATGAATATTACGAATGTTTGTTCTCGGGTCTTGGATGTTATGTATTTTAGTGTATATTTAGCTACATAAGTATGTTTATTATTTATTTATTTTAGCCGTTGCTCGCGACATCGTCTGCGAAGAATCCATTTATCGCGCACCCGCGGGAATATTACAATTTTCCGGGATACAAATTATCCTATGTCCTTGTAAGGGTCTCAATTCAAACTATCTCCATAGTCCATACCAAATTTCATCACGGTCGATTATATATATAATTATTATATTAGTAAGAATTGGTAGAATTAACAGGATATTCATTTTTATATAAAAGTTTATTTTTTCCTCCTGTCGCACTAAAATGAAAATAGAGATGTAGTTAAAAATTTCTATGTCAACAAACCCTTGTTTAATATCTTTCATGTTTAAAACGTTAAATTTCAATTATATTCGCATTAAACCACTATGAGCTTTAACGATCACATATACTTTTAATGGGTTGGAATTGAAAAGTTAAAAGTTATTCATGGGAGGTTATAGGACATTCCGCGATATATGCCGTGAGAATAAATATTAGAGTATATATAAATCACTTTCGCTATCACAAGTTTCAAGTGTTTGATCAGAAGAATAGTATTTTTGTGAATAAATAAATGAGACAAAAAAGAGTTGTACTTTTTTCTGGTTTTTGACTGGCCGAAAAGTTAATTACTAGGTAGTTTTTATCAATGAACTGAGCCGTCTGTCGAAGTTAACGGAAATCCAAAACAACACTGTACAGTGTAGAGTAAGGGAGAAAGGAATGGTCAATGTGATCGCGACCGTTCGCACGTCAGACAATATGGCCTCTGATCCCAATTAAGTCCATCCATTATCAGTAAGTTTCACTTGTTCTACCTCAACGTAAAATATGCGTCATAGTTGACGAGTTTACGTAAATTATAATAAATTAAACGATTTCAGCTAGGCTACGAACTGCCACTACTGACGTTTCAATTGCGTTAGCGTGAAAGTATACATCTTTACGAGGTTCCTGAACAATAAATTATGATAATAAAATTGCATACCTAGTGTTATTTATTTGCTTTTAGGGTTCCATCATATCAAAACGAATCTAAACTATTTCCATTTTGATTTCGCAGTCAAATTCAATTTTCGGGATTTTTCAAAATTACTGTATAATTCTTTATTATACACCACAAATTCAGTACAATTTTTTTACACATGGACACAATGCAAAATTATATCGTTATTTTTATTAACGTTTCGTAAAAACCCCCGACTTTGTCACTTCAAAGTTCAATATCTCAAAAACGGCTAAACTGATTTTGATGAAACACGTCTAAGAAAAAACCATCGCTAGAAACCCTGCTTTCAAATAAAAAAACGCATTCAAATCGGTCCACCCGTTTAAGAGCTACGGTGCCACAGGCAGACAGACACACATAGCGGTCAAACTTATAACACCCCTCTTTTTGCGTCGGGGGTTAAAAAACACTGCGCCAAATTTCATGTCTCTAAACCTAGCGCTTATAAATTTGGGATTTAACCTACCGATATCGTGGATATATCAGGATAAGAAATAGCTTGTATTATTCCAGAAGTCCAGTTATCGCCATACCAAATTTCAAAAGCTTTAACGTGAAGGAGTAACTAACACACGAGTAGGTTTTTTTTTTACAAAAATAATGGTTTCAAAACCTATAAGTTCCGTCGACAAAACGAAGAAAGCCGAAGAAAGACTAAAGAAGCCGAAAGAAAGTTAAATTCTTATGCTCACAATTTAGAAAAACTTCTCACTTCATGCAATGTTAACGTAGACATCTAACTCAAATATTTCAAAGTGACCCAGTTTTTTATAACGCCGAAAGAACTGCAGACATAATTGAACACGGCTGTATCATCAAATGTTATTTGTCTGTTATCTTAGACTTTAGGTAAACTGAATGAAGTGTGAAAATCAATCAAGGTTGCTTTTTGCCGCGTCTGGGAGAATTTGACGCGCAAAAACTACAGTTAAAGCGAATGTTTTATTTGCAATTGGTTTTTTTAATTTCCTGCATTGAGATTAAATGTGCTCAGCTTGGTTTTAGGAATTGGTAGGTATTTTATAATTTTGTCAAGTCATATCAAGTTTTATCTCAACCCGTCGAGTCGTTTTAGCATATTAAGACGCACGCAAAAACGCCAAAATTTTTAACAATAGTAGGATACATTTTTTGATACTTGCTCAAACTCGTGTTTTTCTAGATCTTACGGAACTAGCAATAACTTAACCTAAAAGTTATCAGAACCACTTTCTATATTAAATAGCACTAGAAGCCAGGTGAACGCGGGGGTACTAATTTATGAGGATATTATAAATTCACAGACAAGTTCACGTCTGATAGTCTGAATTTTAACCGTGGCCGGAATACATGAACATTATCATATTTAATTATTTGATGACTCAGCTTCATATAACGCAGACTTAAATACGTAACTTAAGACTTTCCCACTAATTGTTCTGCCACAATTGTCAATGAGATCATTAAAGTCGCCGTTATTATCACAGCCTTGCTTTTACACCTACGCTTACTAATATCAGTTTATTATATCATTCATTGATTGCTAGCGTCACACACAGGGTAAGATCCTCTCGTACAATTTTGCACTCACTAGCCGTTACCCGCGACCCCGTCCGCGTAGAATTCGGTTTTCACTATTCCTCGGAAACTATGACGGATGGCCTAGTGGTTAGAGAACCTGACTAGGAAGCTTGAGGTCCCGGTTCGATTCCCGTGTCGGGGCATGATAAATAATTTGTATAAAAAATACGAATGTTTGTTTTCGGGTCTTGGGTGTTTAATATGTATTTAGGTATGTATCTATCTATATAATTATATTTATCCGCTGCTTAGTACCCATAACACAAGCTTTGCTAAGCTTACTTTGGGACTAGGTCAATTGGTGTGAATTGTCCCGTGATATTTATTTATTTTATTTATATCCTTCTCCGGGACGCAAACTATCTGTATACCAAATTTCATCGAAATAATTAGTAATTTCCGAGATTCCGAAATACATATACAAAAATGACTCGTTCAAAGGTATAAGATATGGGGTCGTACCGTCAGTAAATGTCACAACATCTTTTCCGAAAAGAGGAAAAACAAGATTGACACACCTCTCATTCTACCGCAACAGTTGTGAATATTGCGGCTGAATGAAGCGGCAACCTATATATTTTTCAGACGTCCGTTTCCTTTCTGAGGCACCTCCTTTAGTTACTTACTGAATAAATTAATGTAATTAATAAAAAAGGTTAGAAAATAAACAGGTATGAGAAAGTCTACATTTTTCTGGGCAATGCGAACCCTGCGCCGTCGTATGACCCCTTGTGTAACTTTTTGTATTAGTCGCATTACGAGCAAAAAAAGCGCAAACTCTTACACTGCGATCTTGGGCTATATTAGTTTATTATGTTGAAAACCGCTTCCTCAGTGGTAACACCCGTTGTAAATTCTAACTATTAGTGCTTCTTTAAAATATAATAGCAGTTTCCGTTAAATATTTCCTTCTATATAAAACAGTTAGTGGAACGAGGTTATAATAAAATTAGAGAAAAGTCGTTCCGCCCCGATGCGTCCTTTATATGCGATGTTTTGTAAGTTTTTGAACGGCAATTTGAGGCCACATTGCGAGCATGAAGGGAACTATTTCACAGAACCTTCTCTAAAATAAGTGAAGACTTAATGTTAATGGGTGTGGTCTCGTGATAATATGAGCTAATCACCGGATGGGCTTATTCTGTTGCCTTAAATAGTTGGGTCGCTTCCCGAAAGGCCTACGTCACTATTCAGGAATTTAGCAAGTAGGTCTTTGGCACGCATGACCGCTACAGCCTTTGTGCTAGACCTACTTAGCTAGCCCCGTCTAGGCCGCCTATTGAGAAATACGTTTTAGTTTTATGATCTAGAACCTAGATTCTAGGTTATGTAGTGTTAATGCCTAGGATTTATCAGATTATTATACAAAGTGGCTTATAAAAACCGGTTAAGTGCGTGTCGGGTCACGGGGTAGAGTTCCGCATTAATTAATATTGAATATTAAGTTTTGGGTGTCCATTTCTCAAATTTCAACTACATAGGTAGTAGGGGTGATAGTTTTCTTTTTAAATTCGTTATATGTACAGTTAGTTACCTGCATTCATTTTATTATGTTACCGCGAAGCGTGCAAAAATATCTGACAGTCCTACCGGCCCTAGAAATAGAGTCGTATCAGATATTTATGCACGCTTGTGTCAGATATTGATGCTGGTGACTGTACTACTGCCGTGAAGCCTTTGTTGACTCTTGAAGCTGACAAAAATTAGCATTTTGAAGCTTAATATTTCGAAAATAGACCTGAATCATGTCATGGTGAAATATACGGGTTCCGTTTTCCCATTTTAACAACGGAACCCTAAAAATACGTACCTACATTTTACGGGTAACTGACCTCCAAATTGTTGAAGTAGGTGGGTCATAGTATTACTATATATGGCTCGCTTTACGCCACAACGTCCGAGGCATTCGGGTAATTTAGCAAAATGCCCCTAATTTGTCGCGGCGATCTAGCACTGAAGTCGGTCCGTGTCAAAAGTTTCCTGAACATTTGCATGATTACTTTAATGAATTTAATGTACATTTTTGATGTCAGGATATTTCTATCGCTAATTTTTTATTCTAAGGCCATAGACTCGCAAGTCTGCCTCGCAGCTTCGCAAGCGGATCATTCATTAGATTTGGGAGTCTAATTGAAATTTCGGGATTATATTTAATTTCCGGAAATTCTCGACACTTACAACGAGGTAATTTACGCTGTATGAAGATCAGTGAAACAGCCCGTGCGAAATTTCATTCTCTGAACTTAGCGGTTGTGATTCGATATTTTGCATGAATGTCGTGGGAATATGGGGATGAAAAGTATTCTATAGATTACTGAGGTATAGTTATCTGTAAACCAAATTTCGTCCAGCCGTTTTAACGAAAAGGAGTAGTAAACTTTCGCATTATGGGCTCCCACGCAAAACTGCGAATTCGCATCGAATTGCAAAAATCTGCTAGCTCGCAGGACGCATCGCAAAAATTTCCGATCTGATTCGCGTCGCGCATTCCTGCGAATTCCTGCGATAACTATATATTAGGTATGACCTGCACTAACGCTTTGCCGCACGAAATCGTATCGCAGCAATTCGCATCGTTAGGCATCGCATCGCATCGCAGTTTTGTGTGGGGGCCCTATAATAATAATTAGAGGTAGGTAAGATTAGAGTTACAGGTAGGAAAGACTAAAACCTGGACCATATTAGTACACGATAGGGAAGAGAAATGGGGGAGGCCTTTGCCCGAAGGCACACAGAATCGGTTACCGTAGATTAAGGAAAACTATAGATATGATAATAATGTATAATCTGTATATGTAGGGTCCGTGTGAGAACTGCGGCCCGAGCCCTCATTCTATCTAAGAGAGGACCTGTGCCCTGCCCATCAGTGGGGACGTATTTAAACTGGAATGAGGATTAGATTTAACTACATCTTATGCGTTGTCGTCTGTTTACGACTTGAAGCTTTCCTATTATATTTGTCACGAAATCTACGTCTGATACGTCATGGACTTAGTTAATACGCTAATTTTATTTTCACCTAGATCCTAATTGATTCGGCGGGCGTGGCCTGCAAACATTGCTTTGTAGTTCGCATCTGATGTCACTGTCTGAAACGATATAACTATAATGGTATAGTGACAAGGGCTAGGCTAAATCCTTGCGTAGTGATAGCCAGCTTTTTACCTCAATAAGACGAAGGGTTATTTCATGAATTCGTCTTGAAATTTAGGTCGGTAGGCTGCGATTTTCACTATTCTGCAAGTCAACTGTACCACTCATCCCTTGCTGCACAAAATGTTGGGGGAATATTATAACATTTTGTGCCGCTAGGGATGAGTGCTGCAGTTCACTTGCAGAATCAACCTGTTAGGGAATATACAAGCTTTTTTTATGTTCAAATATTGTTATTGTATGACAATCGAGTTGTGGAAATAAATAATAAGTAATAAATATCTCAAAAAATACTGAAGATGTCTACATTGTTAATTGTCAATTAGACACAGATCCGACATCAGTCAACTACAAGATATTGATACAGCCAAAGTTACAAATGTACAGACGTTCTTAACGGTTCTTTAATAAAGTCGTGTATACGTATTTTTGTAACTTGGCCATATTGATCAATTTCAGATTGAAATGTATTTGACAGTCCAGAGCTGCTGATTTGTTATTATTGCATGCTAACGGTGTCTGTTTGTGTCAGGGCGCGGAGGACAAGCTGAGCATGATCCGCGCGTACCGGTCGCAGGTGGAGAAGGAGCTGCGCGACATCTGCTCCGACATCCTGGCCGTGCTCGACAAACACCTCATCCCCTCCTCGCAGACCGGCGAGTCCAAAGTCTTCTACTACAAAATGAAGGTAAACCAACTGGCTCTTGGCCTACAACACCAGACTACGCCGTGCTTTACGATCTTGGGCCAGAAGGGCAAAATGTCTTTCAGAACCTCATCCCCCCAGTTGTACATGCGATGACCAACCGGCCTACGTCCACTCCGTCGTCCCAAGCACGCTCTCTTCACGGCTCGATCCTCTCGCAGTCTTTCCACGTGTCTAAAATAGAAGTTTATTCGGCAGGGGCTCTTTTACATGTGACTTTTTTATACTACCAGCACTTTCGGAAGACAAGAATGCGACCCAAGAAATATGCAGAAAGTATTTTTTTGAAACAAAATTCTGCAATCACAATTATCCTAAATATGACAGCTAGCATAACTAAGTAAATAATTGGATGTGGGCAAGATAGAATCAGCTGGACAAAGCCAGCAGACGAAGCTAAATTTGATTTTTTCAGACCCCACTCGTACAGTATGGGAAAACTGTAGCAAACTAAATATGTACTTACCTAATGTAATAATTGCATGTCTTTGATCTCATTTATTTTAATTTCTCTCATATCGTGTCCTATCCATTCAGAATTCCCCGATTATATGAAATTTAAGTGTATAATGCACTGAATATTATAGTATCACTAAATAAACTTGAATGTGGTTAGGTATTGTTTAAGTTTAAGCAGAAAGTTAGTCGCGTGAAGTAGGTCAGTAGGCACGAATTGTTTTGCAGTGGGAAACTGAGGAATGTGCTGAGCTTTCACTCTAAATTATGTCTTTAACTATGTGGCTGGTATTAAAAATATAAACAGTTTGTTAAAAAGTTATCATGAAGATGAAGATGTTGAAGCATTTGAACAAACAATCTGCTACTTTCTTAAAGCTTGTTGGTAAATCTAAATCTCGTCTCAATATAATGTATTAACTTAACAGGCTTCTAGAATAGCTAAGATCAGTAATAAATAATTAAACATCTTTCGGTTGGACTAATAGATAAGGTGATAAAGCATTCTTCTGCCCATGAGGCATGGGAACAGATTGTTTCACATTAAGATTGTACTGTACATTCCAATCCTCTGAGGAGCTATTAACATTTTAATGAGTTTACTTTGCGCATTGTTCAAATCGCAAGCTCGAAGCTCAATGCATTTTTTGTCAGAGTTGTAGTTTGAAATTAGTTCAATTCACTCAAAAAGAAACAAATTTGCTATTGGAAAGTGTCATTTCGTTCTATTTTTATTTGAATACGTTTTTAATATACGATTATATGCGATGTTCTAGCGTACTCATTGCTCTGAACGAACAAATATGAATTGGCCGTGGCGCTGCCATAATTTAGCAGTAATTTGGACGCACATGTGCGTTTGTGGCACCTGTCGAAGTATCTTTTCACGGCAGCGAAAAGGCCCAGAGGCGGGAGTTTCGCCTTTTATGTCTGTTGAAAAATAAAATAAGTTAAAGGTATATAGTTTTTATTTGAACCTTTGTGTAATAAAAAACCAGGCGAGATTCTTTTGACAGTTCGCGCGAACTAATAGTCAATGACCACGCGAGAATGCCGATAAGATGGTATAACCCTGCCCGTGAAGATAAGCGTATAGAGTTATATTAGATAGATACAAAAATCAATCTGTTATTATTTGAAATAGTTTTAAAGGTTTTTGAGGATTTAGTTCAAGCCAGAAAGGCCCCTGGGATGATCGCATTACTCAATCTTTCTCCGTGCACGCTTTCGGTCGGAATCGGTTGCTAAGTCAGCTATCAGGCGTTCGCTGTCGTTTGCCACCCTGCAAAAGCTTTTGTCTCTTCTGTTTTGTGTGTATCCATAGGTATATATGTATGTGTATTTTTTATGCACTATTTGGATAAATTTAAAAATATCGGTCCTTTTGTCTATTCATTGTAGTGTCTACTCTTGTTTCTGATGTCCTATCAATGGTTCAAATCCTAACAATATATTGCGTTAACTTTTTACTGATGACTACTGTGTTAACTAAAGTGCGTGGTGTTACAGGGAGACTACCACCGGTACCTGGCTGAGTTCGCGACGGGCAACGACCGCAAGGAGGCGGCCGAGAATTCGCTCGTTGCTTACAAGGCCGCCTCCGACATCGCCATGACGGAGCTGCCGCCCACGCACCCCATCCGGCTCGGACTCGCGCTCAATTTCTCAGTCAGTATCGACCCTCACACCCCCCTTTATATCCGCAGGTGCACCACGCTCCGGGCTCTAACTTATCTAGACGGCACGGCGAAGTCCGTTACCGTATCCAACGATTTATATCGATATGTGTGGCACATGTATGTAGAAGCTGTAGTGGCCTAGTGGTTTGACCTATGGCCTCTCAAGCAGAGTATCGTGGGTTCAAACCCCATAACGCGCCGGAGTTTTTCGAAATTCATGAGCGAAATTACATTTGAAATTTACCACGACCTTTACGGCAAGGAAAACATCATGCGTGAGAAAACCTGCACACACCTGCGAAGCAATTCAACGGTGCGTGTGGAGTTCCCAACCCGCAAGGGGCCGCGTGGGAACTACGGCCCAAGCCCTCTCATTCTGGAAGAAGGCCTGTGCCCAGCGGTGCGACGTATATGAAATGAAATCATTTATTTACCAATATATTTATTTATTTATATAGGCTGGCTGGGATGTTGCATACAGGCGACGGTTAGGCTACGTGAAATTTCCTTCCTGTGTCACAAAACGCTAGAGGCTGTTGTTTCTAGTCTTATAATATAAAAAAGTTAAATAAAATTGAAGGTAAAGAATTAAGAGTGTTAAATATTACTTGCTTTGTGACTTCCCAATTGAGTGTCAAACTCACTTGCTTTAATTATGAAAGGCATTCTAACAGGTGTAATACGAAATAGTTTGTTAGGCAACATTACATTACCGTTAACCTTGACCCGACCTTGGCGGTGAATGGGTTTGTTAACGCTTTAAACTGGAACGTAGATAAGGAGTAGACCGTTTAAAACGTTGTCTGTTACGTAAATTAACGAACTATGCTATACACGGGGTTAAAAATGTTATCTTAGGAATAAATCTTTTGAGACTAAAGTAAACAATACAGGCTTTCTTTTAAATGTATTTGATTGTTCGTGCAATTATTAAGTCCAAATAATCTAATGTAGCCGTATTTCGTGAATATCTGTAAAATAACACGTCTTTTTTGAGTTGACACAAAAATGCAAGATGCCTAATGGTTACTACGTTATTCCTTTATTTTAAGATACTACGTTACTTTAGCCTCCTAACGCCCAAGTAACATTTTTGATTTATGAACATGAAACTTTGTCATTTATGATAGAGTTTGATGTTCAAATTACAATGAGTCCTTTATAAAGGACTGGGCGGCAGGAGGTTAAAGGATTTTTTATCCGTTCTTTCGATTGGCGTCTTAAAAATACGAAGCGTTTTTTTTTTTCACATATGATTTTAATTTTTCGAAAGTCTGAATACAGTATTACTTTTAATAATAAAATAGTTTTCCAGTAAGAAATCTTATCTACAATATTTAATTTCTTTTCAAGTCGCAAGGTATGCAATGTGAAACTGTACTACGGCCATTACAAACGTGCGAACTTAGTCATAAATCATTTTAAAGGTACCTCTCGCTCGCTCTCACAGGCCTTATGGGACTGCCCTAGTGTTGTGTGTAATGTGAGAATAACTTTAAATGTCACCTTGCTCAAACGGAAATTAATAAAGAAACCATGCGACTTAACCTTAATGAATCAATCACGGCTGCTTAGTGACATCACTGCACACAACAGCCGCTAATCGCGAGATGGCATAAATACGTGACGCGCCGGCTTACCGCCTGCGTCACGCGTTTATGAGATGTTTTAATGGCTGGACTCTGGTCGAAATAGAACAGATATAGCTCGTAGTTTAGTTTCGCGTAAATTCTTTTGTTTTAAATTTTGATTCACATATATTAGATGAATGAATAAAATAGCTTAGAGATTCTCAGATAACAATGAATGTATCCATTCTCTTTGGAGCCGTTGGAAAAAACGTGTTTACTCATTTTAAGTTTAAAAGCATAAAACAAAGGTATTTTTTTTTTATCATTCTTGTTGGACGATCGAGTATATTTTATATTTATATTTAGATTTTACCCTCTGCTTCGCTTGCCTTCACCATTAGGTCTGGAGTTTGAATTGAAATTGTAGGATTTGTTAAGGAGTGGTATATGTATTCCTTAACGTGTGGTGGTTTGTAGGTGTTCTACTACGAGATCCTGAACAGCCCGGACCGCGCGTGCCGGCTGGCCAAGGCGGCGTTCGACGACGCCATCGCCGAGCTGGACACGCTGTCCGAGGAGAGCTACAAGGACTCCACGCTCATCATGCAGCTGCTGCGCGACAACCTCACGCTCTGGACCTCCGACATGCAGGGCGACGCCGAAGGTACGCACAATACACTATTACGTTTGCCTACTACTTACACTGAATGCTGCGGCCCGCTGTACCATTGCTACAAAAAAAATTTAACCAATAAAAAAAACAACTGGTGGATGCAAGTGACGAGATGTCGTTCATTGTGGCGTTGGGGGAGGCCTTTGTTCAACAGTGGACGTATTCCGGCTCACCATGATGATCAACAAAAAAATTATGAATGGCTGCTTTTACCCGTTCTCACAGGATGAAAGCGTTATCAGCTGTAGGGGCAGTTATTTAATTAAAACAGACAGTATTCCAATTTGCACCTAACCGCAGCTGCCGAATTCCCATACATTTTAATCGCAACCAGCGTGCAGTTTGTGTACAGTTTCTTTGCCAACTGCAATGAAAATATACGGGCAATTTTCAGTTCCAGTTGATGTGTAGTCTGTACCGGCTCTAAAATAGTAACGGGCGTTGTCAACTGCGATGTAGCTTCTGCTTGCAAAACGCAACTCCTGTCTGCTTGGGCTGGTTTTGGAACTTTACACACAGCAAGTGTGCACAGATGGGTTTGCTCGCGATGTTTTTTTTTTTCATTGAAAAAGTTTGCAATTGAAGTCAAGAGTTCGAATCCAGGACCCCCGGTGTAAGAGGTCATTGGGAATAGGTTATCATGGCTCATTTAACACAAATCATGTTCTATCAATGTCGGCTCAACTCTATGAAAAATCTAATGGAATTCGTAACTAGTTTACAATATTAATTGCAGTTTTACTTTTCTACACTTTAATTCAGCACATTTCTCCCACACTTTCGAATAGTGTATACGAGTGATGATGTAATGTTATAAAATTGTAACTGCCATTTTATCTCCCGAATCCCGATAGCCGTGCATAGCCTAATGTGTACGTGTTTGTGTCCGCAGGCGAAGCCGAACAGAAAGAGCAAGCGCAAGACGTGGAAGACCAGGACGTGTCGTAATACCTTTCAGCGTTCTATTTAAATTTAATAACAAAAATAAATATAGTACGATGTAAGAGCCAGCCCTCGATGACAACCGGTTGTAAGCCTCTCCGCAGCCCGGGGCTGCCGCCGCCTGCCCCCCCTTGTCCCATCCCCCCCCTGCTCCTGCCCTGTACCCACCCCGCTGCCTCCGACTAAATTCACTCGTACCCGAACAACCGATGTCAACACCTACGATTGTAATTTTCGTTTATGTATTGTGTCAAATTATATACGAGTAATAACTATTATGAATATGTACTTCTTTTGATAAATTTGTTTTCGATTATGAGAAATAATGTTAAGGTAAAATACTTTGGTATTGCATTTTAACTTGTATGTTGTTGAGAATGTATTTTCCTAATGGTTCACGTTCGGATGATCTCGCGCGCCGTCAGGTTCTCTCTCGAGGTGGGAATTGTAAATTTTCTAAGTATTTTATACCGCGTGTAAAGTATTTACTCCGTTGAGACTAGCACCGTAGCGACCGTTAACGATATATGAAGCATTTAGTTTGTTCTCGGGATGATGGTCGCCGCGCCGCGGGTCTCGCGCTGCACAAACTGCGTGTGTGTGCGTGCGTGCTTGCGTGTGTGAGCGCGAGGCGCGGTCGCGGCGCGCACCAAGTCTTCCGCGCTCGCCGGTCATCATTCATTACATTCATATATTTTATCTGTAACTAACATTATTAGGGTGGTATTAGTAGTGACTTGCAATATTTAGCTAAGTGATAGTGGCGTCACCCTGTTGGTCTTCATGTATCGTATCTATCGTACGTACGTACCGCGTTACATACATTCATACCTTCTTGTGTATTTATTGCAACATTATAATGCGTTTGTGTAAATTGTGACTACTGTGTAGTACCGTACTGGTGTTGTTGAACAAATGCGGCGCCGGGCGCCGGGCGCCGCCCGGGCTGCGCTTGTTAGTAAAGACATGTCGATGTACCCGCTTTGTTCGTATTACAACTTTTGGAGTATTCACACTGAATTGCTTTAATTACTTACGAGTATTGTGATAGAGATTTTGTATATTTTAATTTATTTTTTTTAATTTCGCATGTTTCTCGAAAATAATTCGCCGTAGCGCTAAATCTCTTACGATTTTTACAGGACGAACCGTAGTTCTAAAAGTTGTGCTAGGATAAGGTAATGCACTTGAAAAAAATATTTATTTGAAATGAATTGGCACGGAGCGCGGCGGCCGCCGGGCCGGTCCGGGCCGGCCGGGCCGGGTCGCCGGCGCGGCGGGCGGGGCCCGGCGGCCGCGCGCCGCGCCGCTACATTCCACCCGCGCACGCGCACGCGCCGGCGCCGCTCGGGCCCAGCGGGAACGAGTGCGTGCCCGAGTAAGATATTAGCGTTATTATTAATTGAATTCGTAATATTGCATATATTTTTGTTAATTTATCCACAAAAAATACTGATGCAATTAGCCTTAGTGTTATGCAATATTGATTTATGTCCTTACCAACTACATTGAAATTTATTGTAAATGACAGTGTAAATCTAATAATAAAAATTCAAAAGTCCAGTCTATTGTTTTATTGTTTCCATTGCAGGGTTCCCCTAGGGAAATTATTAACTTGTAATATTTGTAGGCCCAAGTGATAATGCAAAGTAACATGCAATAGATCTTATGCACACCTTCCGAACAAGACTGACACAATTCTCATTTCAAAACTAAACTGCCCAATTGCATAACAAATTACAAGCTATTAGAATACTAAAGCGATTTTGTATTGAAATTCACTAATACTATTTGCTTGTAATTTATGCAATTGGGCCCTGTTTTTCTTTTTCCACAGTTTATTTTTGAAAATGAGAATGTCTACTCGAGTCCAGAATGGGGAATGTCTGAAAAATTTAGAAAAGCTTGAAACTATTTAGGCGAACACGTTTGTCAGCAATCCGGATTAAAAAAATTAAATTAACATATTTCAAAGTAGATTGACAGCTGAAAATGTTACCAGACAGCAAAACAAAAATAGGCATAGGAATGTCGACTTTAAAATATGTAAGACGTATAATCACAGCCTCAAGAGTGACTTCTGGAAAAGAATTGTTTGATTCGTCGGAATTATCTATATATAATTAAATATATCATGCAGTAAACCAGTATTTATCAGAAAGGAAGATTCTTTTTAAATATAAAAGTAGTCACGGTAATTGCATAGTTTCATTTGATATTGAAAATCCGACGAATCGGGAACAATTCGTACAAAAGGTATCTGGAGCCTGGATCTACTACTGCGGACAGAGAAACTAGAGGGTATCTGATACCACGAATATTCAATAAATTGTTTGATGAGAAGGAACGCGTAAGCAAGGGAATTTAAAAAAATAAATTGAAAGCGTGTTTGATGGATGCTTTTCATGAAGAAAATATAAACATCTTACGTACATCATCTTATCATAAAAAAAAAAAAAAAAAAAAAAAAAAAATCTAATGTTTAAT
Organism: Choristoneura fumiferana; assembly: GCF_025370935.1. NCBI lineage: Eukaryota > Metazoa > Arthropoda > Insecta > Lepidoptera > Tortricidae > Choristoneura > Choristoneura fumiferana. The sequence continues at coordinate 16,043,257 of NC_133480.1, forward strand.
TTTGGATGTTTAATGTAGCGTGGTTATAAGTACTTAATACGATCTAATTTAAAGAGGTACTTACATAACTAAAATAAGGAGTGCAGTATTCGCCAACAAACTGTTTTGCAGTTTGGCGAAGTAGAACTTTTTTTTGTATAACAAATGGGTAAAAATAAAAAAAATATATAAACAACCTTGTGTAGACGCGGAATGAAAATGTTTATCACTTTTGGGCTTTATTTCCAATAGTTTTAGGCCTAAAAACGACGCATCTATTCATTGCGCGATTGCACCTATATACAGTTATTATTCCGTATTAAGTTTTTTTTATATCGATATTATTAGTTTTTTTTTAATTATCGATATTACAGAACTGTGGCAACATTTGTGTGCATGGACTGTCAAGTTGGTTCGCCTAATTCTGGACTCGAGTGTAATGAGGGCTATCGTTTTTTGTCTTTCTAGATGGCGCCACTGTTGCGTGAGGTTTTTAAGTGTGGGTTTCAAAGTCTGTTATTACGGGCGTAAAAACAAAGTTTAGATGAAAATCATATTTAATACACCTTAAACTTAAAACCGTACCATAAAAATATCGAGCAACCAGTGTTGCGTAGTACCGTTTTGTTCGGAAAAAAAGGGAAGGACAAAAAATTCCGAAAGACAAAACTATCTCATAACACAGACATTCATTGCCCCGTAACTCATAATTGCCATAATTAATTTCAGGTAATGCAAAATATTCACAAAATTATTCTAATTATAAATAAACCCGCGTAGCTCACCCAAAAACTATGAGATTTGACATTTGGAGACCTCACGCTACACTAGCGCCTCTAGTGGCGAATTCATACGCGATAGCCCTCATTGTGTCAGTCTCGTTCTGAAGGTGCGTATGAAACGGCCAGCCATACACACAAAGGGGTCAGTGTCAGTAGTCGAAAATGATATACCTACGAGATGCGAGCTTTGCAAGCTGAATAAAAGCTTGTAAATACGAAGGGGTGTCACATAATCACATAACATGTGGTAACTACACTTTCCTACCACATTTGACAGGGGTAGGCACCAGGTCGTATCGTCTAACGTCCGGACGCTCGCAATCTCATTCCCCATTTCTTTCTAGCCACACAGAGGGAAGTGGTGAAAGCGATTATGATTCAGAGTGCGTTAGGCAATATCACCTCTGTATTTTCGATGCTTGTCTGTGGGCAGTATTTCTTTAAAAAAAAACATTTTATATAGGACATTTTTATTGCACAGTGAGAATAACTTATAACAAAAGAAAAAAAGATCAGTGTGGTACAAGCGACCAAGAAAATATTACAAGATTACATTTACAACTTGGAACAGAAATAAAGTAAGCTAATCGTTCCTGGCAAGACATGCGTCGCAGAAGCACTTTACAGGACCGAATTCGGTTCAGTTTTAGAAGTTGGCTTTGGTATAGAAAGGAAACTAAAACAGATGGCACACTGTGAGGTATTCTCACTGCTTTTTCAAATATATACATTCGCGGCAAACGCGATTCTTACGAGACCATTTCAGGATTAAATTTAATCGACTAACATAGTTCAGGGTGCAGTGGCCCGCCGTAATTACGTCGGTATGGTTACATAGTAAAGCGCGTCTAACATGGGGCGATTCAGGCGATTTATGCACATTCAAGGAAAGATATTTATTTATTCAACTAATATTTAAATACATACTTTTATACTGTCGAAGTACAAGTGTACTTATAATTTTGGCCAGTGTCTCCATACGTGTAGCCAACTTTTTCTTCCGACCTATTGGTGTAAGGATGTTATGGTTTTATTGCACTGCGTTAGTCGTTGATTAAATAATCCAGAAACGGGATCGCGAATAGCCTTTTAAATAATATCAGTTTAGCAAACGACTAATCGCATCTAATACTCATACTTTGCGTATAGTCACTAGAATCTAAGCTGTCGACGTTGTGCCCTAAGCCGTATAAATAAATTATAATTAATAAAGTCTGAACAGAAATACAGACTGGCTGCATACCTACATTGTTTAGTTCGAATTCTAAGTCAAAATATAAGTTAAGATTTATCATCGTCAGTGCAATAAAGATGCATTTATCATTATTGCTATTACAAAAATATGTGATCGTTTTAATTTAGCACTCGTCGATCAAAAAACATTGAATTCGACCACACCAAAAAAGATACTGTCAAAAACACTTAAGTAGAAATTTTCTCCACACTGCAGTATTACGAATTGCAAATGAAGTAACATAATAGGACTCAAGCGAGGAATATTAATTATGTTTATAGAGCGGCATAGCATAGCGAGCCTATATTTCTGTGCAGACAGATTGAGCCCGTTTAGCCTGACTAAGCGGCCCTGCCTCCTCGAAACAATCAATAATCTATGACATAAAACTTAAACCGCATAAAATAATCAATTTACAACTATATCATACAATACCTACATGCGCGTTGTATAAGATAATGAGCTTGTGTCGATATTCGTGACATTCATCACAATAATGTTAAAATAGTGTTGTCTTTTTTAGTTTGGTTGATAGAATAACATGGATAAGTATGTTTTTATAGATAACACGCAGTGAGAGAATATAGGTTTCTCATAAATAATAAATCTATTTATAAATAAAGTTTTTATACATTGAAAGAATAATATTTATAGACTACCACTATTTTTTTAAATAAGTAATTTAAGATGAGGCATCTGCATTTAATGTCTCTAATATTATTTTAATCATATAGGCCTCCAGGACATGAATACCGACACAACACACGGCTCGACGACTTACACGTAATCATAATTGAATAAAAAATAGATCAATGAGTAAATATAGCACATTATAGAATATATTATTACATCACATCAGTCTCGATTACAATTAAAAAAATAACCAGGCGGCGTCCCGCCTCGTGCATATATTTTATACTATCACATAAATAAAATCTACGTAGTACATTACTTTTGGTACAGTCACGTCTAAAAGTATGTATACACAAAAAAAATTAAAAATATGTAGCCACACATTTTCATCATAAATATGTATCTATTACTGACACCAAAAAATTGTATTCATTAAACTGTTTCAGTATTATGTAATCACAAAATGCTTCAGAAAGTTGCATACTTAAATAAATTCCATTTAAATGTATCCACCTCGTAGGCAAAAATAAGTATACATGAATGGGTTCCATATACATATAACCATACCAATTTGGCAAATATTTGTATACGCCGTTTGATTCATAAATATGTATCCAGACTGCAACAACAAACCTTGTCTGACTGGCATAGAATCGTAAGTTGTATATTTAACTGATTTGACAATTCACGAAACAGTGCGGACTTGTCACTGCATACGTCTATCTCACGATTATTCTATGACGCACTTGACAGTCCTTAGATTGAATTGACTTGTAAATATTGAGTATTTCAGTTTAGGGTCATTCTCAGAAAGGTGCACTAAGCATTTTTTGTTTTTATTTTAATTATATTGTTAATTGTTAGTGGTAGAGCCGCACTGTAGCCAGTTCTTGGTTTGCAGTACGAATGGGCGGGCTCGATCACAAATTATAGATATTTCAAATAATTATATTTACCTAAGCTAGTTACATATTCGACACAATTACAATTCGTTGTATGACGACATTCTATAAAGCAGGAACTAGCACATAATTTACAAAATAAAAATATGGGTTGAAGTTCTTCTTGTTCGTAAATGTCATTATCGTCCAAAAATGCATTATAAAAGCACTTAGTGCATATTCCAATAAACAATACCATTTCTTTTTCAAAGTTTAACATAAATGTTAAGTGTTCAAGTACATCCAGGAAAACATCTCGTAATACGAGTACACATTTGGGCAGAGGCAGCTGAAAAATCTTTGTTTTCCATGTTTTGATAAGGTTCCGTGATATATCTTGGGTATCATCGATTACGATAGCTGTAATTTTTTTTAAACACAATGAATATAAAGAATTGACAACAAGAGACATCATTTGCACTTGTCCACACTTCCAACACTTCACATTAAAGTGAATAGATAAAGATGTATAGACTAAAGATAGAAAACACTACCTATTTGTAACTTCAGATAGGTTATATATTATAAAAGAAAGTCACTGGCTTCATGGAAGAACTTCATTTTAAAATCAATTACTTACATATACTTATACTGTCAAGTGCAAGATCGCCATTCTGTCATCGTCATTCAGAAGCTGTCTTCTATAATTAAAATTACAATGATTAAAGATTGCAAATTATAGATGCTTCAGTGGATCTGTCCTCAGTGGATGACCCGAACAACTTGATCGCTTTGGCTTAGTCGATATTAATGACCACTCTGGACGTTTCCAAGTATTTGGTGATCTTGATGGTGTATAAAAAAATAAATATATCCATACCAAATTTCATCCAGCTCACTCCAGTCAGTTCATCCCCCATTTTCTCCCCTTAAGGTTTGCTTTTGGAGATAAAACTAAGTACCCTATGTTCAGCCCCTTGACAGTCGAAACAAGTCGGTTTCGACGTGATACCGGAACAGACAGAGTTACTTTCAATTCATCACTCCATAGTATAAAACAAAGTCGCTTTTTTTGTCTGTACGCTTAGATCTTTCAAACTACGCAACGGATTTTGATGCGGTTTTCACAAATAAATAGTGTGATTCACGGTGTCTATGTATACCGTAACCGTGTTGTGCCGGAACGGGTCACCAGTATATAATATTATTTTAATGGAGTATGGATTCGTAGTATGTATGTCCCTGCCCGCATGCAGGTTACGAAAGAGACAGACATGTAATCTTAACAAAACAGTAATTCTTCAAAACGAATCAAAATATCAAATCGTGTTTACATATTTATGAATCAAACGGCGTATACAAATATTTGCCAAATTGGTGTGGTTATATGTATATGGAACCCATTCATGTATACTTATTTTTGCCTACGAGGTGGATACATTTAAATGGAATTTATTTAAGTATGCAACTTTTTGAAGCATTTTGTGATTACATAATACTGAAAAAGTTTAATGAATACAATTTTTTGGTGTCAGTAATAGATAAATATTTTTGATACAATGTATGACTACATATTTATGCAACCTTGTTTTTGTATACATATTTTTAGACGTGACTGTACATAAATCATGCTCTAGAGCGCGGACTGCGAGAATCAGTTTTAAGTTTGGGGCTTTACATTGCCCGTTCACGGTTCGGAGCGTTCTCCGATGAACCGTAAACGGCTCCGGCTACCTTTACAACGCCACGTCAAATATAATTCACCTTCGAAATTACAACTAGCCAATGCACTTATACAATACAATGTACACCTTGATGTCAGTCATCAATTTGTCTCGTTGAAAAGGTTAACCTAACCAGAGGGCCTACACTGAAGTTCGAAAATCGAAGTTCGTATCGTACCGTCCCTCTCGCTTTCGTACTAAATATTTTAAGTGTCAGAGGGACCGAACGACACGAACTTCGATTTTCGTAGTAGCCCTGCTGGCCGTATTATCTAACGCGCTGACGTTTCGTATTCGCCGTCTTTCTACCTTCGTCCTATACCGTGTGACAGAAAGAAGTGGTGAAAACGATTGTAATTCCAAGTGTGTTAGACAAGGCCTTGGGTAAGACAACCGAAATCAGCCAGCCCCGGCAAGAGCTGTCTTTACGATGCCTCATAATCTGCGCTACATTTTTGGTATAATTTTTAGCTTTGTACCAAACGAAAATTCTAACATTTTAAAATTCTATCAACGCGAGCTCACGGCCACGGCATAACCTACGAAGGAATGCATTAAAACTACTACATTTAACATAAACACCATCACAACAACAAAAAACTTTTCGATGGCGAAACAACATCTGTAATTTTGCAATAACATATTTCATTAAATTTAAAGGATTAAGTATTTTTATGATCAAAAGCGTCCAGCTTGTAGACACTTTGAAATGTATAACATAATATTATCCTCGATGTATACCAGCGATGAGTTCGCATGACAGAGAAAATTGCTGCCTTTAAAAAACGATCCATGGCTACATTTCTACACTTATAACTCCACAGGCACTCCTAAATACATGGTTCACAGTTCACGTTCATTTACCTTTGTACGCTGAATTATACAAGGCCAGCAGTTATGTATACAGTAAATTAGATAATAGAAACAGAGATATGCATATTTTTATTACGTAGCCAAATCCACAACGTCAAGATTTTTATATGTTTTTTAATGAAGCGATTATCACAGCCCATACATTGGTACACTGTCGCTAAATTCATAAATTTCATGCCAATTTTGAGTACCATTTTTTAGTATTTTTTTACCATTAAAATGCAAATATAAGTGCTAAAATATGAATGCGACAGTATTATCCGACCGCAATTAAAATAGGAATTAAAAGTACCGTTAGCACAGCAATATTTGTCGTTTCTTTTTTAAATTATACGTATATTCGACTATTAAAGTAAAACTTTGTTCATTTGACAAAATTCCGTATTGTCATTTATTTTTGTTACCTATTTCGCTGCTATCTATTTCGAGAAAAACATTCACAATGTCACTGAGAACTACTTCAGTATTGTTTTTTTTTTATCAGAGCTAAATAATTTAACAACTGTCACTTCACACGCTTCTGTAAAATTGTCGATGGATCTCATTCCTATTCTGATTGCAGTTTGCTGTATCTTCCAAAGTCCCGCCTTTTTCTAACTTTTTGTAGCGCTTTAGACCTCCTAATACAAGTTTTGTAATTTTGGAAATTATTTAAGCACATTTGAAGCTTATTATCCATCGAATAATTTGTACTTCGAATAGTACATTCCGCAGTTATTCCTAAAATTGATTTGTTCTTTATAAAGTACGCTAGGACTCATAAGGGTGTAGTCAACCTAGTAAGTGCTTTATCTTTCTTTGACAGTTCTTAACACAAAAAATACACTACGGCTATCACATCGACTTGTAAGTTGTAAGTGACAATAGTCTTTCATTTTAAACCGTACATCTCACATTGAATCTTTATGTCGATGGAATTTCTTGGTAGATTATACAGGCTGTCTTTAAATTCTTCCGATATATTTCAGGTTATTAGGTTAGGTTGACTGAAGGATTTAGTCCAAGTAACATCTGAAATATTCGGAATTAATTTTGAGAGAAACTGTATAAAGCTACAAGACTAGACGCCATTCATTTATTACATAAGATGATTTAGGAGGGGCGGGGTCTATCATGTTTAGTATATTTATTGAATATAATATTACATTATAATTTATGTAACTTGTACAAGATGTTTAATATTTCTTACAAGGAGTTGGGAGGCTGCTAGGTAATCCTTACGTATGACCATATTTTTTTTAATAATAATAATAAAAATTGAACCAAATTGATTAGTACACGTGCTTATTATTAGTAGAGGTACAAAAATTATTTCTATGCAAAATATGAATATGAATGAACCAAATATTTTTTCATCTTGTCCTTTACATTCTTATGTAATACACAAATACATACATACGCTCGAAAAACATAACCCTCCTTCGGGCAGTCGGGTAAAAAGGTGGAGAGGACTGGTCGATTCTAATTTTTTTGACATGAGGGGTGGGCGGTCAAAACTGTCAAAAAATCTCGTACGTAATAAACGAACGGCGCTTTGGCGGCACATCTCTGCGTCTAGTTCCTAACCCGTACAGCGTGAGTCGGTCCTTGGCCCGCACCGGATCACACTATGGAGCAGACCTTCCGCAGGTCGCTCTCGTCAGGGTCCAGGGCTTCCGAGTCCCGCAGCACCGGCTCCTTGCCTGTTATGTCGGGGAGGTACCTGCGAACGCAATGGGAGTGATGTACTGTCGGGGTCAGATATGTTTACACTTCACCACAAATGTTTAAACTAGTTTGCTAATGTCGTTTGGAATTCGAAACAGAAGATTGGTTTTCTTTTCGGATAAAAGTCGGAGCACGACGGCGGCACATGAGGTGTCAATCAATCATCAGTGTTAAATAAGTAGCATTTTCATATCCATTACTATGGAATATTGTTATTTAGTATCAAATGTCAAAACGGCTGTACGATGGGTACTGAAGTTAATAGGGAATATTACCGAAATTTTCTCCCGTCGTCAGAGTGCAGCTCTAGCACAAAATCGTAAATAGTTTTTTGAGTACCTTAAATGCCATAACAACGCATTATTTCAATTAAATTTTCGGAAATATAGCTCTATCGTTAGTATCGACGTAAAATATCATGTTATTTTGTTACTAATAAATATATCATGAGTTCTATAGGTATTAATAGTCTTTGGTCATGATCTGTCATGGCTATAAAATATAAAGAGAACTGACGTGGTCATTGTGTTTGCGCTAGTGTCGCCCCCTGCGCAGAGCTTTGCCTAATATGCCCTATTGAGAGAGCATAATAAATATGAAATTTCTCGATAAAATATAATGGAAAACCATAATGGGCCAGCCAAGTTTTTCTTTGAGAGAGAGAGAGAAATTTATTTACACATATTCGATACACAGAAAAAACACGTTAGGATGAAATAATAATTAGTATTAGTAAGTAATTAGTTTGTGATTACGATAAAAATGTACGCTTAATGAATTTTAACCACAGAAAACATATAGAAAAAAAAGATTTAAATTCGGGTTTTGTTCCGCGTACCTTGATTTTAGAGAAGCTCGTTATTTGCACCGAATCATAAAATTACTAATGACCGCGATAGTATAAAACATTGTATATAGAAAAGAAACTTATGGCTTTAAAGAGTTGTCCAGGGCTCGTGTAACCATGGTTACGAAGTACAAGAAAAAGTTGATCGACCCTTATGCACTACATTAACCACTCACGTGCTTTGAACAACTACGGTTGCCAAATATATTTTAGCAAAATGCTTCTGGCAACTGTGGTTGCCAGACATACACTGCGTCGCTATTGCAGCGCAAGACGAGAGCAATTTCTGGCCGTCTTCTTTTTCACGCGAGCAGCTGAGTGGTTAGTAACCCTGTCACTGATATGTCTTTATACACCTATATAGTAAATCTTCAATTATGCGTTCAAAAACCATAGGGAATGACCAGCATTACGACATTGGATTCTATCGTAATGGTCATTACGATACAGAAATCTGTATCGCAACCACGTGCATGTGGACGTGCTGCAGCAGCAGGTCGTCGCGCGCGCAGCTCGTGGGGCAGACATACCTACCTAGTTAGAGTTAATGCAGGCCATTCTCAATGGTTCGCGGAACACATGATAGAGGATTTAATATATGGATATAGATAAAATATTGTATGCAACTGTACGTAATCAGGCCTTAAAAAACTCATGTGACCCTATTATGAAACTCGGCTACGCCTCGTTTCATAAACCCACACTCGTGTTTTAAGGACCCCTATTACGATACAGTTGCATAAAATACTATTATAGTAGTGTAGGTACCTCTCGTAGTCGAGCCCCTGTCGCTCGTAGAAGAGCAGGTAAGCGCTGGCCGGGTCGATGGGGGGCTGCGCGTGCGCCGGCAGCGGCAGCGGCAGCTCGCGGCAGCTGGAGTCGTTGTAGCACAGCCACGCGCCCGACGGGTTGCGGCAGTACGCCACGTAGTGCCCGCCGCTCAGCTGCCCCGAGTGGGACTGACGACACACACACAACACATTGCTACCTCTACTCTACCCAGGGCCGGATTTGGCAATGCAATGAGGGCTATCGCGAATGAATTCGCCGCTAGAGGCGCTAGTGTAGCGTGAGGTCTCCGAAATGTCAAATCTCATAGTGTTTGGGTGAGCTACGCGGGTTTATTTATAATTAGAATTATTTTGTGAATATTTTGAGTTACCTGAAATTAATTATGGCAATTATGCGTTACGGGGCAATGAATGTCTGTGTTTTGAGACAGTTTTGTCTTTCGGAAACTTTTGTCCTCCCTTTTTTTCCGAACAAAACGGGACTTAGGCAACACTGTGGTTGCTGGATATTTTTATGATACGTTTTTAAGGTGTTTTAAATATGATTTTAATCTAGACTTTATTTTAACGCCCGTAATAACAGACTCTGAAAGCCACACTTAAAAACCTCACGCAACAGTGCGCCATCTAGTGAGACAAAAAACGATAGCCCTCATTCTTGTAGCTCCTTTTTAGTCGTTTAAAGCCGTAGTCATCAAATCATCTGACAGCATGCGTCGAAAGAAAACAATAATTCCTATTGTCGTTGAGGATACAAATCCAATAAAATTTTCACTACGAAACATTATAAATTTCTAGTTCTACTATACATACTTAGTTGCCTACTTTGCCTAATGGCGCAGGCTACGTTTCCACCAGAGATGTGCAAGGATGTGTCACGAACCAATACAAACGCTTCGTTAACCTGTCCTCGCTCAGCTCATCTCTAGTAATAAAGCGTTTCTACTGGTTCATAACGAACCCATTCCTCGCAACACATCCTCCTACGGTCAAGGGCATAAATATCTATACAGCCATAGCGTTCAATATATGTATACATCTACCTTATGGTTAGTAACATAAAGGTGTATAAATATTTTTGATGTCTTGGCAACGTACATATATTACTGAGATTGACTGTACTGTACACCTCTCGTGGAAACGCAGCGTGCACCATTAGGCAAAGTAGATAACTAGTTATGGATAGTAGTAGTAGAAGTATGTATAGTGTAATAAAAATTGATATTAAATTTGATATTGATTTTATTCAAAAATTTGTATCCTCATGCTGTCAGATGATTTGACTACTACGGCTTCAAACGACTAAAAAGGAGCTATAAGAATTGCATTGCCCAGGAGCCCCGACATGGTTAATCCGGCTCTGCCTCTCCCCCCGTGAGCATGGTGCATGCAATTGCACCCGAAGAACGTGTAAGTATTACGTAACATAATATGGGGGGGGGGGGGGTTAGGTTTTGTAAAACGTTACGATGCGTTATTTATCATTTGATTAACGTTGCATATCGTCCGCTTACTTTCTCAATCTCGTATCTGGCCACATTAAATTGCTTTAGAATCATCTTTATGTAAGTAAGTGTTGATTTGTTGTATAAAATTCGGGTAGATACGAGTTCGAGAAAATACATAGACGATTTTAAA
>NC_133480.1:16055378-16076254 GCF_025370935.1 Choristoneura fumiferana
GGACATAAACGTCTGGTCAAAGGAAAAAATAAGTACGGGGTACCTCAAGGCAGTATCTTGGGACCCTTACTATTTTTAGTCTATATTAATGACTAATGATATCTCAAGTTGCAGCGAGCATCTAATGATACTGTTCGCTGATGGATAACAGTTTAAAAATGATGATGAAATAAACAATTGTTAATTAATTGCCGAAAAGGAATTTGAAAAAAGAAAGAAAAAACATTTATTCCTGACGTCATTACTTTAGCATTATTATATAATGTAAAGAAATAGTATAACATTTCTTTTTTTTAATTTTGTCGCGACTCACTCTATCGGTAAAGCAGCGCGGTACTGTGGCTGAAGCAGTTTGTATAGTCGGTAAAGCAGACTGTCCCGTCGATAAAACAGTGCTGTCAATACGAAGAGTTTGAGAGGTTATAAAAAGAATGATATGGCGAAAACGTAAATGCCGTAGTTAATTTATTTAGATTATTGTTAAAAGATTTAAGAAGTAATTGACACTGTGAATAATAAACGTTAAATGTCGTTTCTTTGTTTACAGGTAGGTTTTCCTTACTTTCAGAGCCCAAAAGGTGTTGTTTTGTTATAGAATATAAGTAACTCATTTAAATAAATCTTTGTTTACAGAGCAACACATCGTTTAATTCACTGTCAATAGAAATCAACATTATAAAACGACATTTTTGTTTATTGGTGTGAATCAGAAATGGAGAAACTACGTTTCGAATTTACGGTGTTACCGGGAAGTGATGGCAAATCTAATATACTGGCCATAACCTCGATAACAACGAGCGAGGAGAAGGTGTATGCTATACCAGAAACACTACAAGCAGCTAGTCATCACAAAGATATATTGAAAACACCGGCCTACAGTAAAGTTAAAAACAGTTTAGCAAAAAGATATCAAACACGAAGGGTTTGGATTACACTAACAGAAGAACTGAAAAAAATCTACATGGATGAAGATGGTAATTTGCAATTTGGGGATCAGTTTTTAGAAGAAATGAACCCAGAACAACCTACTGCTGCGAGTGCAAAAGGAATGGATTCCTTGGAAAGGTTGTTTGAAAAATTATTGGAAAACACACAGGAACCAAAACAACAAAACTTGAAATTTATTGCAGATAAGTTTGTAATTGAAAAGTTTACAAGCAAGAACCCAAACGCAAAACAATGGATTGATATTTTTGAAAAAGAGTGCATCCGCTTTAATGTCACAACAGACGAGGAAAAAATTGAATTACTCCGACTGTTTATGGACAAAAGTTGTGTAGATTGGTACAGTTCCATGATTATCAAATTGACTATTAACTCGGAGTGGTCAATATGGAAGAGCAAATTTTGTGAGTCATTCGCAAATAAAGGATGGAGCCCGGTAACGTATGCACTGTTGTTCAAATATAAAGATGGTTTATTACTGGATTATGCCATACGGAAAGAAAAACTGCTGTTGGATATGAGAAGATCGATTGATACAGGTACTTTGATAGATCTTATTGCGGCTGGTTTGCCAGAATTCATTCTGAATAGAATTGATCGAGAAACACTTAGAGATGCAGTGGATTTGTTTAACGAGCTAAGCAAGTATGAACATATGGTAAATAAGAAAAATTTACTAGTAAAAAGGAGATTTGGAGATGGAAATTTACCAAGGACGAATGATAAAAATGAAGAAAAAAGTCCATGTAAAATTTGTGAGAAATTGAATAAAGCTGGTCGTTATCACCCGGAAGCTATATGCTGGTTTAGAACAAAAGAAGGGGACAATACAAAGAGAAATTTCATTAAACACGTGAACAACTCTGTGATCGAAACGGAGTTGAATGAATCGGACCAAAAAAACGAGCAGTCACACCATTAATAAAAGTCAAACTACTGGTAAATGATATATTAGATATAAATGGAGTTTATGATTCAGGCTCAAATGTTTCCCTAATTAATTCTAAATTATTGAAAATAAAAGGAAAAGGAAACAATTTGAATGAAGCAGACTTAGTTACGATTAATGGTGTTAAGAAGACAAGTGGTTTGACTAATTTGAAAATAAAGATCTTAGACTTGGAGGAAAATGTGGATGTATATATTATAGAGGAACAAAACTTCAAATATGATTTTTTAATAGGACTTGACTTAATACAAACATTCAGGTTGATACAAAATGAAGACTTGAGAATAACCCAGAAACTACACTTGAAATGTGAAAATACCAACAAAATGGAAAGCATTGCTACCGAAGATAAGATGGAGTATAAAATAAAAATCGCAGATGAGCACAATATTAAAACTTCCGATAAATCCATAATTAATTTCAATGAACACGTTAAAGAAGATGACTTTGAAATGAAAGTAAACCATTTAGATGAACGTCAAAAATCTGAAATTAACAATTTAGTAAGCAAATATGTATCAGTTTTTGCCAGAAACAAATATGATGTAGGCACTGTCAATGGATATGAAGCAAGAATAGACCTATTAGTAGATAAATACTGTAGTAAAGAGACCTTACAGATGCACTATAGAAGATAAAAAAGAGATAGAAGAGCAAATTGCAAAATTATTAGATAATAAGCTAATAGAGGAATCATACAGTCCATTTGGTGCACCGGTTACTCTTGCATATAAAAAAGAAGATAACAGAAAATCCAGACTATGCATAGACTTCAGAGACTTAAATAAAATAATAATACCTCAAGCTCAGCCATTTCCCGTAATTGAAGACTTAATGATGAAGACCCGAAATTGTAGTTATTTTACTACATTAGACATCAACTCTGCATTTTGGTCTATACCTTTGCGAATTGAAGATAGGAATAAAACAGGATTTGTAACCCAGGAGGGACATTTCCAGTGGACTTGTCTACCTTTTGGACTTAAGACTTCGCCTGCAATTTTCCAAAGGATTTTAAGTAATATACTCAGAAAATACAAGCTTACTGATTTCGCCGTCAACTACATAGATGACCTCCTCATATTTTCAAAAACTTTTGCTGAGCATATGAAACATCTTACGCAATTACTTGAAGCCATCAAGACAGAAGGTTTTAGGCTAAAATTTACAAAATGCGCATTTGCCTCAGACTCGGTAAAATATCTAGGTCATATCATACAGAACAATTCAGTTAAACCAATTAAAGATAATTTGATTTCAATAAAGAATTTCCCAGTACCAAAAACGCAAAAAAATATAAGACAATTCCTAGGAAAAATTAACTTTTACCACGAATATATACCTAAGAGTGCAATAATATTGGACCCATTGCATAACTTACTACGGAAAAACCAAAAATTCGTTTGGTCAGAAGAATGTCAAAAAGCATTTGATACCATAAAGAACTTGCTATGTACTCAACCAGTACTAGAGATTTTCGACCAAGAATTACCTATAAATATTTACACTGATGCTTCATTGAAAGGTGTTGGAGCAATTTTAAAACAAGTACAGCCCGATGGAAAGGAAAAACCAGTAGCATACTTTTCAAAAAAACTTAATGAAGCACAAAAGAAAAAAAAAGCAATATATTTGGAATGCCTAGCCATTAAAGAAGCGGTCAAGTATTGGCAATACTGGTTAATAGGCAAAACATTCACGGTTTATTCAGATCATAAACCGCTAGAAAATATGAATTTGAAATCAAGAACTGACGAAGAACTAGGGGACTTGATATATTATCTATCACAATATGAATTTAAAATTATATACGCACCAGGAAGACAGAATTTAGAAGCAGACTGCCTTAGCAGGAATCCCGTATTAGAGCCAAATGAAAACACAGATGAGCAACTCAAAGTCGTGAACTTTATAAAACTGGACGATATTCTAACGGATCAGAAGAAAAATGAAGAAATACAAAAAAATAAAAACAAGCTAATAGAAAAAGACAAGATCTACTTCAAAAAGGTTAAAAAAAAAGACAAAATAGTTATATCGGAAGAATTCAGCATAAAGATTTTAAAAACAATGCATAAAGACTTAGGTCATATCGGGATGGGACAGATGCAGAAGACAATGAGCCCGTTTTTTACAACTAGAAACTTGGCAAAAAACATAAGAACAGTTTGCAGGTCTTGTGAAATATGCATTAAGAACAAATCAAGGGGACACGAAAAATTTGGCTTTATGTCACATCTAGGTCCTGCCACGAAGCCATTTGAAATAATGTCTATAGACACAATTGGAGGTTTCGGAGGTTCAAGATCTACAAAGAAATATCTGCATCTTTTGGTAGATCACTTTACTAGGTATGCATTCATCTTAACATCGAAAACTCAGAGTGCTAATGATTTTGTAAAACTGGTCATGAGCATACCGGACGTAGAGGACATTGGTATGATTTTAACCGACCAATACCCAGGAATAAATTCCATAGAATTTAAGACATTCTTAAAGAACAAACAGATAACCATGGTATTTACAGCAGTGAATGCTTCATTCTCAAACGGCCTTAATGAAAGGTTGAACCAAACATTGGTCAATAAAATTAGATGTAGGATAAATGAAGACGTAAAAAAAAAGGCTTGGACAACCATAGCTCATGAGTGTGTTAAGAAATATAATGAAACTTGCCACTCAGTTACCGGTTTTCCACCTACCTATCTTTTACATGGTACAGATGTCACAATTTTACCCGCGGAATTAACACAAAAAAAGTCACACAGTGATTGGATCAGAGACAGGGAAATTGCCCTTGAAAACACCAGAAAATCCCATGATTATAACAAAATAATGTTCGATAAAAACCGAAAATACTATGAATTTAACGTAGGGGACATGGTATATGTGGAAAATGGCAATAAGTTAAACAGGAGGAAGTTGGATGAACTAAGAATTGGACCATATAGGATTTTAAAAAAGAATCTAATTCAATATACAAGATAGATACAGGCCATAAAAAAATGGAATCAAATCTTTTCCATATCACAAAATTGATACCAGTCTTACAATAGAATATCAAGAAGACGAAGTATAGAGTTATGAGTGTAATTGAAGGAAATTTTGCTAAAAAAAATTTCTTCCCTTGTGGGGGAGATGTAAAGAAATAGTATTAACATTTCTTTTTTTTAATTTTGTCGCGACTCACTCTATCGGTAAAGCAGCGCGGTACTGTGGCTGAAGCAGTTTGTATAGTCGGTAAAGCAGACTGTCCCGTCGATAAAACAGTGCTGTCAATACGAAGAGTTTGAGAGGTTATAAAAGAATGATATGGCGAAAACGTAAATGCCGTAGTTAATTTATTTAGATTATTGTTAAAAGATTTAAGAAGTAATTGACACTGTGAATAATAAACGTTAAATGTCGTTTCTTTGTTTACAGGTAGGTTTTCCTTACTTTCAGAGCCCAAAAGGTGTTGTTTTGTTATAGAATATAAGTAACTCATTTAAATAAATCTTTGTTTACAGAGCAACACATCGTTTAATTCACTGTCAATAGAAAATCAACATTATATTATATATAAAAAAAATATGCATCACGGTCACGAAATGGTCCCAAATTAGCATAATGCCGCGCGTGTGAACGGCGCTGGTCTTCCTTTGGGACCATTTCATAATCGAACCTTATATTTTCAAGTATGACGTTACCTTTTCCCTGGTGGACTGGTACCGCAGATGCAGCGCGGTGGGGTCCCAGTCTATGGCCAGCATGGCGCCGCGCCGGCCGCGCCCCAGCGCCCGCAGCACGCTGAAGTCCAGCCGCGTGAGCGTGCCCGGGGACTCCTGGACACAAACGTGGAGGTCGTCCAATTTGATTCCTAGGCCATCATGGAACCGTGTCGTAATGATATTTTACGTCATTCGATAAACATTGTTATAGACAAATAATATTATTTACTATGACAGGGTTCCATGGTGCCGTAGGAATCAAATTGGTTGACTATACAGTCAAGGTCATAAATACATGTAAATTACCAAGACGTGAAAAATATAAATATGTCGCATGGAAGTGTCAAAACAGATATCTGAACAAATCTTTAAGGGATATGACAATTTGCCTAGAAAAATTTACATCTGGTGACCAGCCTGCTCGTTTGCCCCATATAGGATTATTAAGTTTCAATTTCGCGTGCAAGTCGTAAGAGTAGGTAACGATTTATACCTAAACTTGACTTTTGTTCGATAGAGTCCTATCTGTACGGTAGTACTATTACTTATTCTGTGGTCCTGTGCGAGAATATGTAAATGAAGCGTTTCTATTGGTTCATGAAAAACACATTCCTCGCACATCTGGTGGAAACACAGCCTATACTTCGTTTTTTTTTGCATTTGAAAAAGGGTAAACAAACTTTTTTTTTATTCCACTGGATGGCAAACGAGCAACTGGGTCTCCTGATGGTAAGAGATCACCACCGCCCATAGACACCAGCAACACCAGGGGGATTGCAGATGCGTTGCCAACCTAGAGGCCTAAGATTGGATACCTCAAGTGCCAGTAATTTCACCGGCTGTCTTACTCTCCACGCCGTAACGCAACAGTGCAAACACTGCTGCTTCACGGCAGGATTAGCGAGCAAGGTGGTGGTAGCAATCCGGGCGGACCTTGCACAAGGTCCTACCATCTTGAGTCTTTTTATTGAAACACGTTTAAAAAAATAACAGTAACTATTACCAAATTAATAATAATATAAATAATTGTATGTCCTTTTTAATTTACAAGATTTCATATTTCTAAGACTATAATTTGATTCGTTCTCTGTATTCTGTTTGGAAAGAGAGACGCTGAAATTTTTAAAATTTCGCTACGATTATTAATTTATTTATTAAAAAAAATTAAGATGTGCTTATTCTAAAAGGGCATAACTCCAAAACTACCACACAATAGATCCATTACTTTTGCCTATTCTCTATTTAAAAAAAAACACGTCAATCTGACGTAGACGTTGTCAAATTATGACAGCTCCTTTATCTGGTGAAAAGGCAAAGGAAACATATTTATTCTGTGGTAGTAATGGCAAAATCAGATATATTTTTTATTTTTTTTTGTATTTTTTAAATATGGATAAAATTAAATTATAATAAATATTTTCCCACGTTCAGGAGGCAAAACTGTTTCGATTCCTGTAGTAATTTGCAGGTGTTAAAAAAAAAAATCTTGTCAATTGTTTCATATTTGCTGTGACTTAATTGTCAAGTGTTTTTCAATAAAAAGTCACGTCAAGATCGCTTACCTTCTTTCTAATGCTAAAAAAACAAGTATAAGGGGGTTGTAAGGGTCTAAAGCTGACCTGTGTGTCGCCGGCGCGCGCATGCGTCTGCCGCAGCTTGGCGCGCGCGATGGGCGAGCTGGAGTCGGGCGTGCTCTCGTCGATGGGCGGCTGTTGCGGGCAACGCAGCGGACACTCGCCCTCGCCTGACACACATACTACAAGTTAACATTAGCTACAGTAAGGAGAACAATTGACAGTTGGGAAATAAAACAGTGAGATCTATAAGTTAGCTATACCGACGGGCTCGCCAGTAGCCTCTCGCCCATAGGACTGTGTATTCGTCCTTTTGGGAATATATAACTTTTAATAGTATTCTGTGTTTGGACTTATCTCTCGTTGACTGTCCCAAATTAATAAAACTCAAAGAATACTACAATGGCAAATGAAGTATTTGGGAATTATGTTTCTGTGAAAAGGCAGCCTAGTAGGATTATTAAGATGGTAGGATTAGTACGACAGCAGGATTAGTAGACTAATAGGATTAGCAGGATACTAGGATTTATATGGTAGTAGGATTAGTATAATGTTATTAGATTAGGATATATAAGTAGGAAAGTAGATTTTTTATGATACTATGATTAGTAAAGTAGTAAGATTAGCAGTACGGTAATAGGATTAGTAGGTTAGTAGAATTATTAAGATATTAGGATTAACAGGATGAGTAGAATATTAGGATTAATATGATAGAAGGATTAAATGGCTGCTGAAGATGACATCGGATCGTAAGTCACCTCGCCTTTGCCAGCACCGGCAAACCGGAGCAAAACTTTGATGGTGGCGCCCCCTCCCTTCAGTGTTTGAGAAAAACTGTTAAAACTGCCAATAAGTAGCATTTTTCTTCTTTCCTTCTTCATTTCTTTCTTGTCTCAAGGATTTGGCGCTCCCATGAAACTGCCGCCCGGGGCAAGTGCCCCGGTTTGCCCTCCCCTTGGATCCGGGGAGGTTGCCTGCTATCAGCGATAAGATCACTCGCCGCCAGCGACCAGCCGCAACACTCACCGCTAGTGCAGAGCGGCGCGTCGTCGCTGGGCAGCGCGCAGCCGCGGCACAGCGCCGGCCACGGACACAGCGCGCACCACGCGCCGCTGCCAGCGACCAGCCGCAACGTGAACGGGAACTCGTAGCCGAGGCTGTCATCACTGCAACAAAATCATAACTCGATATCGCTAAGAAAGAAAAGCACAAACAACTAAACTGAACACTTTCGATCTACATAACGTACTAGCTCGTCTTCAATTGAGAATATGCGTGAGCACTTGTTTAAAAAAGACAAAATCACAATAATTTATTGTATAGGTACTAATGTAGGCTAAAGATACCTAAAACTATTGTGGATTTCTTTGTTGTCTGAATAAATAATCCATACTAGTATGATAAGTTTGCTTTTGTACTTCTTATTATCCTGTGTTCTGTCATTTTCATGTTTTTTTTTATATACAATAAAATAAATACGACAGTGTATGTGTTTGTATGTTTGTCCGTCTTTCACGTCGAAACGGAGCGACGGATCGACGTGATTTTTGGAATAGAGATAGTTTATGGGCCAGAGAGCCCACGCAGCGGGCCCACACCTGCCCGTACATGCCCGCCCCCAGTACAGTCCCGTGTTACCGACCAGTCGGTGGCGTGGTTGCAGGCGTCACTGGGCGGCGGTCGCGCGCTCAGCAGACGCGCCACCTGGCCCCACACCTGCCCGTAGACGGCGCGGCCCGGCATGCCCGCCCTCACGCCCACCAGCAGCGGCACGCCGAACAGCGTCGGCCGCAGACGCTGCGCCGGCAGGAAATACGCGTCCGTACGGACCTGCTTCCTGGAGACGACAAACAACTGTATTACATCATCACCATCATCATATCAGCTGTAAGACATCGACTGAGTGGCCCACAGATATAGATTACACTAGATAAAATATCTACACATGACAGTAATAAAATGACAATAATAGCACTGCCTTTCTGAGCTCTGATTATAGCTATTTGAAATTCAGTCTAATTCGAAAATAAGGTACTACGTAATTTAGTCCTAATGGAACCTGCCTATTTATTTTTTGAAAACAATGCTTTTTACATTCGCCATTTTGAACAAAATTTAATTAAAACACCGTTAAAACTTACCTATGCACAGCAACCAAGTACTGTATGTTTCCAAGCAGCAACGGGTTATCCTTCATCTCGTTCATATTGTTCATATTAGAGGGGGACGAGCTGAATCTCACTTTTCCGAGTCTTGGGCTCGTCGGTTTGAGGTTCAGCGACCTGACGGAGAGAGTCGGCGAGTTGTTGCCGTTCTTGTCCATCCTTTTGTAATCGGAGATCTTCGGCAGAGTTCGGTAGCTTTCGTTGTCGGTGTAATTCTTGTAGAAGGTATTAGGCGGGCTTTGGGACATGAGTATTTCCGATTTTGAGCGCTGGAAACGCGAGAAGGTTAGTTTGTTTCGTTGACTTGTTATGTATACGGTTTGGCTAAATGTTAGCCTACCATAAAAGACTATGTGTAACTATTCTAAAACTCATGTTATGTTGTATACAACGAAGAGCACGAGTGGCTGCGACTTGATTTGTCGCTTTGGTGCCTTTTTAAAACAGCTACATTTTTAATTATAAACTTAACTTTAAGCCTACTCTATGAAAGCTGTAACTGGAATCCATTAAGCGAAATCATCATTTCAAGTACAGTCACGATTTTAAATTCGGGACTTACTCAGTATCTGTCATCTTGTATGACAGTTAAAAAAGATTCTTTTACAAAATGGATGACAAATTATAGATCCATGACATGACCGTATGAGTCATTAGATGTTTAAAATAAAGTGTATAAAATATTTAGTACGGATAATTTTCTCAGAAAACACAAACCATCTTGGTATAAGTAGATTTAGAAAAATATTGACAATATAAGTAGAAGGCAGAATGTACACACAAAAAAGATATTTAAATAGCTACAACACACATCAAAGACATAAGAAACTACCCTACAAACGGCGGGCGTATTGTCCAACGCAAACGCAGCGCACGCGCAGCCCGTCGCCGCCATTTCTGGTCAATCGACGTTCGTGGTAAAAAGAGATGACCAATGCGACTGTGATTGCGAGACCGATAGACAATATGACCTCCGTTGTGTAACAACTTAGTCTCCACTATTAATTCACACTGATGCAACAATGGGAACTAATAATGATGATTCAATGAGTTTTGTGAATGAGTATTTTTTTTTTCTAAAAGACGAAGAAAAGTTGCAACGAAATATTGTACACTACGGGCGAGTGTGCAGCGAGTTTACTAAGGTCATTTAAAAATACGCTGTTTATATTACACTACACCGTGTTTTTCTTGACAGACGGTTCTTTCATTGATAGCAACTATGTACTTACGGTCAACGGCATAAATATAATTACCAAGACGTCAAAAATATCTAAAAGGAAAGAAAGAGAGCTTTATTTTGGCTCATTAAGTACCACCACCTTACAGTAATGAGACTAAAACTGGCACTAAAGCTAAGTAACATGGTGACACGACAGCTGGATACCAAAGAGGGCTTCCACTCAGCATGCGTTGCCACACATTATGTGCAGTAATGGTGATTTTCGACCGGCGAGGCGAGAAGAGACGAGGCGACACGAGAATTGAAATTTGTATGCATTCTCGCGCGCCCGCCGCGAGCCGCCATACAAATTTCAATTCTCGTCTCGCCTCGCCGGTGGAAAATCACCTTACTGCTGGTTTTCTATGGAGCCCAAATCAAATCTATATACACCTTTATGCCACTGAAGATAAGGTCGATGTATACATATTATGACGCCATGGCTGTATACATATTATGCTCTTGACTGTACCTGATAAATTGATAATGATAATAATTTATTTGGCCATATTGTTTTTTTTTTTATAATATAACTTCACAGTCGTTATTAAAGGTCAAATTGTAAAATTCACAAACTTAACGAGTGACATGTGACATCATATAAGACACATTTTTAACCCTCTTTTGCCAAATATAAGATAATTAACAACACTTTCTTTCTAATTAGTATAGAGACTGGTAAATTTTTTAAGCAATATTTATTTTATCTACTTACACCTTAGTGTACACGGTGCATTAGTTTTTAAGTAACCTAGCGCAGTGTTTCCCAAACATTGTTCTGCCATGGCCCGGTAATTTTCACACTGTCTTTTCGTGACCCACTTAATACTTTTACGATTTATTTTTACCAATATTTACGATGCGTCGATCGATAGTAGCTATTATTTTTAAAACAAGGCGGGAATGTTGCAACCCAGTATTTTATTTTGATGGCCCGGTACCGGGTCGCGACCCGGTAAATGGATAACGCTGACTTAAAAAATAACAAATATATTTATTTCGTTATCACAGGTGGATTATATGATATAGATGACATTTGATTTAAAAATAGTACAGCTATGATTTGCCGGTTGGCGTACACAGTTACTTATTTCGTTTTTGTAAGTTGTTTGTTTCGTTTTCGTTTTTTTTTTGTTTTTTTTTTGTTGATGTCCTAGCGTTTACTATTTCGTTGCAATATTCAATCGCCACTTTTTCGTTACGCATCCTTTAGAAATACTAAAATGTGAACGAAATGAAGGTGATAGTCTACTGATGGATGACACTACGGGCTCTAACTTGCATTGTTGTATAGTTCAGGGAAAAACATTGAAAATAGTAAAATATGTTTCTATAATCTTTGAATACCTATTCGTAAAAAAATCTGTTACTAATGTGTGACGAAAAAATGCCAAACAAAATAATACCCGGAACCCGAATACAAAAAAAAACAATTCTTTTAATTTCAACAAGCAACTTTGTAATATTTGTACTTAATTGGTTTCTTTAAAACTGCCACAACTTGGAATTTTGTACGTAGATATTTTGACTTTCAAGTTCTAGTTAAGTTTTGTCACGAAAAGAAAAATATAGTTTTTTTTTTTTACATAAAGCTCACCAGTCCCCAAAGTATTATTATGTATGACATTTTCCATATGTATTTACCTTCTCATCGTACATAGTTTAACACGCAATCTGTCACGACATACAAGTATAAAAAGACACAAGTATACAAAAAACATTCATTATATACAAATTGTATACATTTACAGGTTAGAGTTGTTTGTTTTAGTCGTGTGTTAGGCCCTCACCAAAAAATTTAATCATTTGCAAAGCTTTTTTTTTTAATTTCGAAGGAAATATTTACACAAAAACTGTTACTTGGGTGCGATGTGACGATTTATTAAAATTGGTCGGATGGTCAAAATAAAATGTAATTTACATCCTCATGACAGGGCATGAGGGGAGTTAGTCAGTTTATATTCTATAGTAAGAACAAACATTACCCAAAAAAACTGTACTTTCTACGAGTAGTCTCACTGCCTCTTTTATAAATAACTAGCTGTTGCAAAAAAAAAAACACTTAATCAAAACGTTCATTCTGTCAGTAGGCCACAAAGGGCTTTTTTACGTATCATTTTTTTATACCAGGCGCCTGTACCACAAAAGTTACAAGTGCTACAATTCTTTCTTTTTCTTTTCTTTAAATACGCAAACGGTGCGGAATCACCGTGACGTCTAGTAAACGTCAGGACTTTACCGCATGCTCTCTACCAAAAGTCTTGACGTTTACGGCACGTCACTGCGATTCCACACCGTCTGCGTATTTTGAGCAGCGCTGTGGTGACTCCTTATTGTTACAATTTTGTAGAATTGTAGCACTTGTAACTTTTGTGGTACAAGGGCCTGGTACCAGCGCTTTTTCAAAGACCATCATTGCCAAAAAGAATGCGCCGCAAGAAACTTGCACGCAACTTTGACCGTGTTCCGCAGGAACTTTTCATTTTACTTTCCGATTTCTAAAATCGGTTCAGCAGTTTGAGATTACCATTAACATATTATGCTTATTAGCACAGATTAGTTACTTAAAACCATAATATTATTAAGACTAACTGGACGTTTGGAAATATTTCCGATCCTCATTGGCGATCCCTTACTTTAAATATCATGTTAATAATGACTGTCTTGAAGAACATATTCGTCGGTTTTCTTGTCGGATTAGGTTTTTCCAAACTGGTGGTAGATTTTTTGACATTCCTAAGTACTTGTTATAGCCTAAATTGAATAAAGATATTTTGAATTTGAATGTAAATTAAATTAGACTTAATTTTTTCCATCTAATATTACCAGTTGTTACATATAAAAAAAAATGCTTTGTATTATTAATAACATGGCAGACCAAAGTAGCAGAGTAAACAAAAGCAAAGTGGTAGAGTAAATGTTCACCGCCACATCACACCCTCTTGTTCGTGTAGTCTGTATGTGTTGTGTGTGTGTGTGTGTGTGTGTGTGTGCTAACCTTGAAGCAGAAGAGTGCTGGCATGCAGAGTGAGGAAGTGTTAGCGGGGCGCGCACTCACCTCCGCCCGCGCCGCCTCCTCCGCCGGCTCCGCGCACTGCCATTCTGCAATTATTCGGTGCACGTGTACTTGATAGTTCAAGGGCTTTCATATGTTAAGAAAAGCCGGCCGTGTTCTCTATCGTTTGCCCAAATTTCATATGCTATAAAGTAATTTATTTCTGAAACAGTATTTGCTTCAATTGATATTAAATTAACCTAACATAACCTACTGCATTCTATAAGATGACATTTAAAAAATCCTGAAAACAGCATGGTTCTATACATATAATTTTATGGCAAACGTATGGCAAGTGAAATTTGGGCAATTAAAGGTATACGGTCCATGGGCGACGGTAATCGCTTACCATCAGGCGATCCGTTTGCTCGTTTTCCACCTATACCATAAAAAAGGAAAAAAATAAACATTCGTGATTTGAGACTTTGACGCAAATTAAACCTTGAAGTTTCAGTAGTTGACCACACATTACGTCGAGGTAAAATAAACAATTATAAAGGAATTCAGACGTTTCTTTATTAATAGGTAAATAATGTTATTGTGATTGTGACAAACATTTAATAATGTAATAATTTAATAATGGGTAATTTATGACTGGGTTTTGGAGTCTTTTTGTATTTGTTTCTTTTACGGGTATCCCGTGATCCCGTGAAACCATATGGAAAAATTTCTCGGAAAATTTGTAATTTGATTGCTTAGTAGCGACATCTCTTGTCTGGGTGAGCGGTTAGTTCCGAAAGAATGTGACGTCTCTCGATGAGAGCGAAACATATATGTCGCTAGTGCTGCTGCTTAAGTGGCGTAGTAGAAATAAGCAACCTATGTATGCAGAGGAAAAATTCGTGTCTAGATTCCTGTGCAGTGGTGATGTAGGGGTTATAGCACGCAGCACGGATTGCTGAGGACCTGGGTTCGATTCCCAGCGCTGGTCTCTTTTTCTGTTTTTTCTGTACATCCATGTCTCAGTTTGTATTTTCGGAATGGGTAATTTATTTTAATTTCTTTGTTTTTTCATTTAGATGAGCCATGAAGGAATTACTTTAAAACTGTTACAATTTCTGAAACGTTACCATGGCAACGAGCTACACTAAAAAGTTCACCATTCATCATCATCATTTCAGCCGCAGGACGTCCACTGTTGGACATAGGCCTCCCCCATAGACCTCCAGTTGCTTCCGTTGGCATCGGCCTGCATCCACCGTGAACCCGCGGCTTTAACCAAGTCATCCGTCCATCTCGTTAGTGGACGTCCTACGCTACGCTTGCTGATCCGCGGTCTCCATTCGAGAACTTTTCGGCCCCAACGGCCATCTGTTCTCCGTGCTATATGGCCTGCCCATTGCCACTTCAACGAGCTAATTCGCTTGGCTATGTCGGTGACCCTTGTTCTTCTACGTAGCTCCTCATTTCTGATTCGATCCCGTAGAGAAACCCCAATCATAGCTCTCTGAGCAACTCTGAGCCTATTTATAAGGCCTATATGAAGCACCACGTCTCAGATCCATGTCATCACTGGCAACACACATTGGTTTAAAAACTTTCGTCTTAAGGCACTGAGGAATTTTGGACGAAAAGACATTGCGGAGTTTCCCAAACGCTGCCCATCCGAGTTGGATTCGACGATTAACCTAAAAAGTTGATTGGTCCCACAGATATAGATTACACTAGATTGCGCAAATGCATCTACTTCGCGTGTCCGAACCCCGACCAAACGTCGGGGTTGGCTCCATACAAAGACTGACTAATCATGACTAGTGACTGACTCGAGCCCCACGGCGCGGGCAGGCGGCGAATTTGAATCGATTTTGCGCGGACATCGGGGAATTCACATCGCTAATTCGCTCTTGAGACGTAGATGTAAAAAAGTGACACGGTTGGTTTTCTTTCATACAGATTGAGTTGTTTCCGTTATCTAGTGTAATCTATATCTGTGATTGATCCAAATATACAGAGCAGAGTACCTGTGTCGTGGTCGCAAGCCGTGCACTCGTGGCCGTCGTCTGTCGCCAGCGGCGTCTCGTATGCGTACAGTTCAAGCGCGGTCGCCGCGTATATCTTGGCCGCGTCGTCCATCACGCGGCCGATCGTTGCGCCGTTCAGCTCCACTATTAACATCCTGTATAAAAAACAGTCACATATAAGAGGAAACTTTGTCTAGAATTTTTAGACAAAGTTAAAAAAACCAGAAAAGAAATCTTAAAGCCGGGGATCGAACCCGGATTTTAATTTGTGACGGGTGCTTTTCCTTACACGAACCACAGCATTTACCGTTGTTCACACTGATCGGTGTTTAGTGCATTAATAGTGGTGCAATTTTTTTTCTTAACATTTCAGAAACAGTTACCGAGTTTTTTCAGCATGATGCTTTAATTTTAAAATTATTTAAAACCGGTAGTGTTAAATAAAAAACTGTTCGAAACAAAAAACAACACCATCGGTTCTTTTTTTATATTAATTAAGATTAATTACAATCGGCAACGCGATCAATACGACCCACTAAATTCAAAACGGCAAAAACAAAAAGAAAAAGTCACGTGTATTGTAAACTTACGATTCTGGGGCAAGTCCACAGAGTTCCGATAGCCGTTTCTTGAGCTCCAAATAGGTGGCCTCGGAGTTGATTAGTATTCCGTATTTGATTGGCACCGACCCGTCGAGGCGAATCACTGAAAAATAAAAGCCAAATATCATTCTGGCGCTCGGCTCTAAGGCTGTGGATGAGCTTTAGATAAATAGTTCGCTATTGCACTTTGCCTCCTAATATTTAGTTAAAAATGTCGATTTGTTAATTTTTGACGAAATAGTTTTTCTCAAAAAACATTCGGACAATCTAAGAACAGAATAAGACTAAGGGGCTGTTTCACCATACATTGATTAGTGTTGACTGACGTTTAAATTTGATGCTGTCTCCGTCTATTCGAACAAAAAAAAAATGGAGACGGCATCACATTTAACCGTCAGTTAACACTAATCAAAACTGTTAGAGCACTATTATCTTTTGTCAATCAAAAAAAAAAAAAAAGAAAATGGAAAAATGTTTATTATAACACCAGGATAATTACAATAAATCATTTAATACAAAAACAAATATAAAGTGCGTCGAGGTTCCAGTCAAGGACTTTAATTCATGACTCATGAGCTACCATGGAACCTTTTCACAGTAAACGTCATAGTGACATCGCTAATTAACAATGAAAATCGTAATGACTTTTCCTTTGAAAAGGTTTCATGGTACCAAGGCGAAACGTCGCACGAAACTTTCATTAATATTTTTATATGAACTGATGGACTAGTCCGTACCTCAGAAGGAAAAACGGAACCCTTACAGGATCACTTTGTTGATCGTCTGTCCGTCTGTCAAAACCCTTTTTACCAGGAACGCGTGGAGGTATCAAGCTCAAATTCATATCAAATACTCAGGTCTACTGTGCCTTGGAGCTGTGAAAAAATCAAACTTCTAAGCCAACGCAATCAAAAGATACAGCCGTTTATGTTGCAAATTTTCGACACTCGCAAGGGAATCAAAACCTACAGGGTACTTCCCGTGAACTCAGAATCTTGAAATTTGAAGCAACGTCTTATAGCACAGATAAAGGAAAAATTGCGAAAAGCATAAACTTTTAGTTACATCATATAATAAAAATATTTGTACGGAACCCTCGTTGCGCGAGTCCGGCTTGCACTTGGCCGGTTTTTATTTTAAGGTATGTGGCATAATGAACTGTAATGTTCGTCTGTTCGTCTGTTGACAGTCGTACCAACAAGTTGTGCGCGCAGCGTGTTGTCGACGGGCAGCGGCAGACTGAGCATGTTGAACGCGTCGAAGCGCGTGGACTCGGCGGCGCACGCGTCGCAGCGCACGCGCGACTTCAGCTGCCCGTAGAACAGGTCCGACACCACCGACGCGTTGCGCGCCGAGTGCGCGGCCCACGCCTCCGCCGCCACCTCCTGTATAGACAGTGGACAGTGAACAGTGGACAGTGGACATAACTCATACCTCATGTGTCGCTGGACTGAGTTAGTAAACAGACCTACTGACTCCGCCACGGCGTACACGTCTAAAGTCTAACCCCCTTATTCATAAACGACAATCAAACCTATTTTAGTTAAAATGCGCTAAAATTCGTTTGTCCTTTATCTGTCACTTCGACATTTGTATTTGTTAGAAAGGGACAAAGCATTTGTTAGTTAACATAGGCTTGTTAAGTTTATGAATAAGGGGTATGTCTATTTGCATTTCGATGTATAACGACTGTTCCGTTTTCGCTAAGGTAATTTGCTTTAATGACATAGCAACATTTAGAAATGTCAGTGAACTGTCAAATTTTAGTACCGTGGAATCTCGCCACTCTCTCGTACGAATCGTGTCGTTGAACTGTCGTGTCACTGTCGAAGTTCGTTTAGTTTAAAAAAGTTATCTAGTGCCTTGTGGAATCAAGAGGATACTGCAGCTGCTTCACGTATAGTCGGGTAGCAGGTAACCCGGGACTGGAAGGTAAGACTGGCCAGCTCGAAGAAGTCCAGTGGCCCTGTACCTGACTGCTGCGAAGTTCCTACACAGCGCTAAGCAGGGTGAGTGTCCTTTTGAATCACACAAGGCTTTCTTTCGTTCGTAGAGATACAGTCCGCTTTTAAAACCTCTCACAAAAACTTGAGCTAAGAGATCGAATTTATTAAACACCTCAGATCTCCTACAACGACCAAAGATTTGATTTGAGATGGTCTCAAAGAAGGATCAATGCCGTTGGCAAGACCGGCAGTTTACCGACCGGCAGAAATAGTCCTAAATCAGCATTTAGGACTATTTCGTGACATGCGCATTTTTTGTTCTTGTTTTTACCACGTTGTCACGAACGGTTTATTTGTCTCTCTCTTTTAGATTTATTTCTTTGTTGTAGATACTTCGCAACACGTGTAAATGGAATTATACACGTATTTACAGGAGACGCAGTCGCCGGGGAAATCTATGATTTACCGAACATCACTCACCGATTCTCTCTCTCGATTTGCGAGTTCTGTATTTGGTTTGCGCATCCATGATCACTGATAAGATTGTACGATTAAGAATAAAAAGAAGCATTACGCCGATTTGAGGATTGATTGCGCGCTGGCGGGGCCCCTACGGCAGTCACCTGGTCGGGGCGGCCGCCGGAGTCCCTCGTGGGCTCGGGCTGCGCGTGCGCGCGGTTGAGGTCCTCGTGCAGCGCGTCCAGCAGCCACGCCAGCAGCTCCTGCGCGTCGTGCTGCCCGCCGCCGGCCAGCGCGCGCGCATGCCGCGTGACGCACCACCGCACGCGCAGCGGCGCCATTGATTGCGCGCTGGCGGGGCCCCTACGGCAGTCACCTGGTCGGGGCGGCCGCCGGAGTCCCTCGTGGGCTCGGGCTGCGCGTGCGCGCGGTTGAGGTCCTCGTGCAGCGCGTCCAGCAGCCACGCCAGCAGCTCCTGCGCGTCGTGCTGCCCGCCGCCGGCCAGCGCGCGCGCATGCCGCGTGACGCACCACCGCACGCGCAGCGGCGCCATTGATTGCGCGCTGGCGGGGCCCCTACGGCAGTCACCTGGTCGGGGCGGCCGCCGGAGTCCCTCGTGGGCTCGGGCTGCGCGTGCGCGCGGTTGAGGTCCTCGTGCAGCGCGTCCAGCAGCCACGCAGCAGCTCCTGCGCGTCGTGCTGCCCGCCGCCGGCCAGCGCGCGCGCATGCCGCGTGACGCACCACCGCACGCGCAGCGGCGCCATTGATTGCGCGCTGGCGGGGCCCTACGGCAGTCACCTGGTCGGGGCGGCCGCCGGAGTCCCTCGTGGGCTCGGGCTGCGCGTGCGCGCGGTTGAGGTCCTCGTGCAGCGCGTCCAGCAGCCACGCCAGCAGCTCCTGCGCGTCGTGCTGCCCGCCGCCGGCCAGCGCGCGCGCATGCCGCGTGACGCACCACCGCACGCGCAGCGGCGCCACCGAACGCGCGCTACACGACCACACCTGCGATCACACACCGAACGACTCGGCTATCATGGAACGAACGTACCATCAGCCAAACAAGTGCTCTAACAATTTTTATACAAGTTCCCACAGATATAGATTACACTAGATAACGCAAATACCTCAATCTGTATGAAAACCAACCGTATCACTTTTTTATATCTACTGTGACGTCTCAAGAGCAAATTACCGATGTCCGCGCAAAATCGATTCAAATGCGCCGCCCGCCCGCGCCGTGGGGCTTGAGTCAGTCACTAGTCATGATTAGTCAATTAGCGGTCAGTCTTTGTATGGGGCCAACCCCGACGTTTGGTCGGGGTTCGGACACGCGAAGTAGATGCATTTTCGTAATCTAGTGTAATCTATATCTGTGCAAGTTCCTATCAAACGAATATGTCGCTAAAGTCGAACTTTCAAGTTGACAGACACGCCTATTGGCATTATTGTTTTATGACATGCAAAAGATTATCAACTCTAAGGTAGTAGACCACATATTTGACTGACGGTACATCGACCGGGGATGTGGTATTGTCTTACGTTTCTGACACTCGCGATCAATGATATTGCATAAACATGAAAATTAAAAAATGTTTATTTGGGTATTTGGGTATTTTTGGGTAAACATAACAAACAATATGGATACAAAATGTCGAAAGAATATGAATTTTTAAATATAATGACCCGGATAACTCACGTCTTAAATCGAGTTTAGCTCGACATGTTTCGGGCTAATCCGTAGCCCTTCGTCTTCGAGCAACGCGACTCAGCGGCTGCTGCAACACGCGCACTGCGCGCCGCCGCTCTGCTCGCGCGACTACCCGACGAAACTGACACCGGCACACAACTACCCGCGTTTTCATCATCATTACAACTGTCAAATGTAGGGTAGCACACAACACTAACAATATCGCTCTGCAAAGGTACGTTCACAACACACCCGATGACGCAGCACGATATTTAACACCGTTTTCCAACTCGGAGGTACCGTCCAACCACTATCCCGGTTGAAATTCGGCCGACGACTAATCTCGATGGCTTCACGCGACTTTCCGCGGATGAAAAATTTCCCTCTCGCAAGTACAGATACCTTATCAAATCTGATATAGTGCGTCGAATCCGAGTTCATTGAGTGCTCGGCCACAGCAGACCCCTTGTCGTCCTGTTTCCTCATACTGCGTATGTGCTCCGATACCCTTGTGGAAACGTTTCGTCCAGTCTCTCCAATATAGCTCTTGCCACAGGCACAGGAATCATATATACCCCGGGGCCACTCAGGGGCTCCTTATCCT
>NC_133480.1:16082649-16120781 GCF_025370935.1 Choristoneura fumiferana
TGTTTTGTTCGAATAGACGGAGACGGCATCACATTTAACTGACAGTTAACACTAATCAATGGATGGTGAAACAGCCTCTTAATCTTTTCGCTGCCACGTCAAATACAAAAGACATCACCCATACGCCAGGCTTCTATATCGTAATGTCTAAAATACCTCCACAGCATGTCTACGGCCAGCACTATGCTGAGCTGAGACCGTTTCGCGATTTCGCAAATACCTTTCATATATATTTACTTTATACTTGTTTATTTTGTGTTTATGTAATTTGCGAAATGCGAATAAACGTTTTCTATTTCTATTTCTTAATTCGTGTGGTGTCGGGTTAGAATAACACCTCTCCATTTCTTCCATGGATGTAAGAGGCGACTGAGGACATAGGTTAAGGTACACCGTAGGCGACGGCTAGCAACTGTCACTATTGTACCGTTTTTGTCAAACTTAAAACCTAAATTGCTAAAAGTGGTCCGAAGCGGTAGCGTTTCGTGTCTCTGCCTACCCATTGGGAATAAGGCGTGATTTTTATGTATAGTATATATATATATATAGGTCGTTGGCGTGGAACCTGCGGTGCGTATATATGAGTCGTTGCCGTTGAAAAGGTTTAAGGTGTGACCTGTTTGACGGTGGCGAGGCGCGAGAAGGCGGCGGTGTATGCGAGCTGCCGCTCGGGCGGCGCCGCGCCCGCGCCCGCGCCCGCTCCCGCTCCCGCTCCCGCCTCCCGCCGCCACCGGCACGTGCGAGTACATCGACACGCCGCCCACCGCCGACACTGAGCTCATCCCTGCGACAAAAATATCGACATTTACCACTTAATAGCGTTTATACCTGCTGAGCTGGCAACGTTGCATTTTTGTTAGTTTTTAGGGTTCCGGAGCCAAAATGGCAAAAACGGAACCCTTATTGTTTCGCCATGTCTGTCTGTCTGTCTGTCCGTCCGCAGCTTTGCTCGGGGACTATCAATGCTAGAAATCTGTAATTTTTTACGGATATATACATATATAGTTTAGTTTACATAAACTATGCCGACAAAATGGTACAGCGGAAATTGGGCTAAATTTGGTTCAGCGGACTCGCAGCTAATTGGCCGTTATAAACAGAGTGGCAAACAGATACATGAACGATTCCATAGGGTTTCGAATTTCTTGGTTCATGTAACCCTAAAAAAATAGCCAAGATTGGATGTTACTCACTTTGCGGCACCGCGACGTGCCTTAAAATCTTCAAGTTGAGTGGGTACAGCTCCAATTCTACGTCAGAATTCGGAGGCCGGATCACCTAGAGCAAATATAAGCATATTAGCACACACGAGATATCAGCCAAAGAGGGAGAGAATATGAAATTGGAGAAGAAAATAATGTCACAGAAGTCTTTGAATGCAGTGTTTTTTTAATGAAAGAATGTTTTCTTTAAGCCGAGTCGAGGTAACAAAAGGTTTTTGGCTGCGTTTCGACCAGAGATGTGCGAGGATGGAGGACGAAACGGTTTATTTACCTATCCTCGCTCCGCTCACCTGTCTCAACTTTTCAACTCATCACAACTAGTGCTGTGTTGTGCGAGGATAGGTAAATGAAGCGTTTCTATTGGTCCATGTTATGATCATACCGAAAATCCGCCATAATACCCCTGTTGGCAGACTGACTGGTCCAGTCAGATACGTCGCGAAATGAAACCGTCTGACATAGAGTATAGTAGAGGCACGGCACTGACCTGGCGCGGCAGAGGCTCCGCGCCGCCGTACCACAGCGCGAGGGCGCGCCACAGTGCGTCGGGCACGAGCTATAGTAGAGGCACGGCACTGACCTGGCGCGGCAGAGGCTCCGCGCCGCCGTACCACAGCGCGAGGGCGCGCCACAGTGCGTCGGGCACGAGCTATAGTAGAGGCACGGCACTGACCTGGCGCGGCAGAGGCTCCGCGCCGCCGTACCACAGCGCGAGGGCGCGCCACAGCGCGTCGGGCACGAGCTATAGTAGAGGCACGGCACTGACCTGGCGCGGCAGAGGCTCCGCGCCGCCGTACCACAGCGCGAGGGCGCGCCACAGTGCGTCGGGCACGAGCTATAGTAGAGGCACGGCACTGACCTGGCGCGGCAGAGGCTCCGCGCCGCCGTACCACAGCGCGAGGGCGCGCCACAGTGCGTCGGGCACGAGCTATAGTAGAGGCACGGCACTGACCTGGCGCGGCAGAGGCTCCGCGCCGCCGTACCACAGCGCGAGGGCGCGCCACAGTGCGTCGGGCACGAGCTATAGTAGAGGCACGGCACTGACCTGGCGCGGCAGAGGCTCCGCGCCGCCGTACCACAGCGCGAGGGCGCGCCACAGTGCGTCGGGCACGAGCTATAGTAGAGGCACGGCACTGACCTGGCGCGGCAGAGGCTCCGCGCCGCCGTACCACAGCGCGAGGGCGCGCCACAGTGCGTCGGGCACGAGCTATAGTAGAGGCACGGCACTGACCTGGCGCGGCAGAGGCTCCGCGCCGCCGTACCACAGCGCGAGGGCGCGCCACAGTGCGTCGGGCACGAGCTATAGTAGAGGCACGGCACTGACCTGGCGCGGCAGAGGCTCCGCGCCGCCGTACCACAGCGCGAGGGCGCGCCACAGTGCGTCGGGCACGAGCTATAGTAGAGGCACGGCACTGACCTGGCGCGGCAGAGGCTCCGCGCCGCCGTACCACAGCGCGAGGGCGCGCCACAGTGCGTCGGGCACGAGCTATAGTAGAGGCACGGCACTGACCTGGCGCGGCAGAGGCTCCGCGCCGCCGTACCACAGCGCGAGGGCGCGCCACAGTGCGTCGGGCACGAGCTATAGTAGAGGCACGGCACTGACCTGGCGCGGCAGAGGCTCCGCGCCGCCGTACCACAGCGCGAGGGCGCGCCACAGTGCGTCGGGCACGAGCTATAGTAGAGGCACGGCACTGACCTGGCGCGGCAGAGGCTCCGCGCCGCCGTACCACAGCGCGAGGGCGCGCCACAGTGCGTCGGGCACGAGCTATAGTAGAGGCACGGCACTGACCTGGCGCGGCAGAGGCTCCGCGCCGCCGTACCACAGCGCGAGGGCGCGCCACAGTGCGTCGGGCACGAGCTATAGTAGAGGCACGGCACTGACCTGGCGCGGCAGAGGCTCCGCGCCGCCGTACCACAGCGCGAGGGCGCGCCACAGTGCGTCGGGCACGAGCTATAGTAGAGGCACGGCACTGACCTGGCGCGGCAGAGGCTCCGCGCCGCCGTACCACAGCGCGAGGGCGCGCCACAGTGCGTCGGGCACGAGCTATAGTAGAGGCACGGCACTGACCTGGCGCGGCAGAGGCTCCGCGCCGCCGTACCACAGCGCGAGGGCGCGCCACAGTGCGTCGGGCACGAGCTATAGTAGAGGCACGGCACTGACCTGGCGCGGCAGAGGCTCCGCGCCGCCGTACCACAGCGCGAGGGCGCGCCACAGTGCGTCGGGCACGAGCTATAGTAGAGGCACGGCACTGACCTGGCGCGGCAGAGGCTCCGCGCCGCCGTACCACAGCGCGAGGGCGCGCCACAGTGCGTCGGGCACGAGCTATAGTAGAGGCACGGCACTGACCTGGCGCGGCAGAGGCTCCGCGCCGCCGTACCACAGCGCGAGGCGCGCCACAGTGCGTCGGGCACGAGCTATAGTAGAGGCACGGCACTGACCTGGCGCGGCAGAGGCTCCGCGCCGCCGTACCACAGCGCGAGGGCGCGCCACAGTGCGTCGGGCACGAGCTATAGTAGAGGCACGGCACTGACCTGGCGCGGCAGAGGCTCCGCGCCGCCGTACCACAGCGCGAGGGCGCGCCACAGTGCGTCGGGCACGAGCTATAGTAGAGGCACGGCACTGACCTGGCGCGGCAGAGGCTCCGCGCCGCCGTACCACAGCGCGAGGGCGCGCCACAGTGCGTCGGGCACGAGCTATAGTAGAGGCACGGCACTGACCTGGCGCGGCAGAGGCTCCGCGCCGCCGTACCACAGCGCGAGGGCGCGCCACAGTGCGTCGGGCACGAGCTATAGTAGAGGCACGGCACTGACCTGGCGCGGCAGAGGCTCCGCGCCGCCGTACCACAGCGCGAGGGCGCGCCACAGTGCGTCGGGCACGAGCTATAGTAGAGGCACGGCACTGACCTGGCGCGGCAGAGGCTCCGCGCCGCCGTACCACAGCGCGAGGGCGCGCCACAGTGCGTCGGGCACGAGCTATAGTAGAGGCACGGCACTGACCTGGCGCGGCAGAGGCTCCGCGCCGCCGTACCACAGCGCGAGGGCGCGCCACAGTGCGTCGGGCACGAGCTATAGTAGAGGCACGGCACTGACCTGGCGCGGCAGAGGCTCCGCGCCGCCGTACCACAGCGCGAGGGCGCGCCACAGTGCGTCGGGCACGAGCTATAGTAGAGGCACGGCACTGACCTGGCGCGGCAGAGGCTCCGCGCCGCCGTACCACAGCGCGAGGGCGCGCCACAGTGCGTCGGGCACGAGCTATAGTAGAGGCACGGCACTGACCTGGCGCGGCAGAGGCTCCGCGCCGCCGTACCACAGCGCGAGGGCGCGCCACAGTGCGTCGGGCACGAGCTATAGTAGAGGCACGGCACTGACCTGGCGCGGCAGAGGCTCCGCGCCGCCGTACCACAGCGCGAGGGCGCGCCACAGTGCGTCGGGCACGAGCTATAGTAGAGGCACGGCACTGACCTGGCGCGGCAGAGGCTCCGCGCCGCCGTACCACAGCGCGAGGGCGCGCCACAGTGCGTCGGGCACGAGCTATAGTAGAGGCACGGCACTGACCTGGCGCGGCAGAGGCTCCGCGCCGCCGTACCACAGCGCGAGGGCGCGCCACAGTGCGTCGGGCACGAGCTATAGTAGAGGCACGGCACTGACCTGGCGCGGCAGAGGCTCCGCGCCGCCGTACCACAGCGCGAGGGCGCGCCACAGTGCGTCGGGCACGAGCTATAGTAGAGGCACGGCACTGACCTGGCGCGGCAGAGGCTCCGCGCCGCCGTACCACAGCGCGAGGGCGCGCCACAGTGCGTCGGGCACGAGCTCGAAGTCGCGGTGCTGCGCCAGCGTCACGTCGCGCCGCAGGTGCCCGCCCTCGCCCGTCAGCGTGCGCACCTGGAACAACCCACGCCTGTAGTCTATACCAGGGCTTCACCTGTCACCTGTGCGCCGCGGCGTGTACCCAAGGGCGTCGCGTGAGGCTCCTGCTACCCAGGAAACATAGGCAGTCTAGCAAAAATCATCATTTCTTATTTCGACTACCTAGGTTTCTCTCGCTGAAAGGGCGCCGTGATGTAATACTAAGCCCATAATTGCAGAGAAAACTGAAAAAGTTTGGGAACCCCTGGTCTATACTAAACTCGCCTGGAGGAATAAAATTACTACTAAGTTTAGTACAGTCGTCAGTTGTTCTTTTTCAAAAAACTTAGCCGATTGATTCATGCGTACTCCATGTTTTGTTCTAGCTTGGAGGAAAACATGGGGTAGTACGAAATAAGAAAAAAACAAGAGGGAGTGGCACGGGAGCGGGAAATAAATAAATAAGTAAAGAAGTTCAACTGAGTATAATTCCGTCAATTTCGAAAATACAAACTGAGACATGGATGCACAGAAATATCAGAAAAAGAGACTAGCACTGGGAATCGAACCCAGGTCCTCAGCATTCCGTGCTGCGTGCCATACCCCTACACTACCACTGGACAGGAGTACAGAAACGAATTTCTCCTATGCACATATATCTCAGGTTGGTTTTTTTCTACTACGCTACTTAAGCAGCAGGTATTTTCGATATGGTTTTACGGGATGACCGTAAAAGTAACAAATTTGGAGTTGAAATAAAAAATACAAAAAAAGACTCCAAACAACCAATCGTACATGTAACATCGATTGTTGAGCCACTCGGCACTGTTCATAATCCGATTGGTTTAGGTTTAAAGACATTTTATTCCCATATAAGACATTACATCACTTTCATGAGAACAATAGTTTGCATTATCACTAAATTATTATACAATATAAATAACAAAAAAATCCGTTTGTCGGTGAGAGTTAACATAACAAGTAGGTAGGTATATATAGTACATACATTTGTTCAATTATATAGGTATGAGGTAGGTAGTAGTAGTAGATACTTGCCCGTGTTTGACTCATTCTTTGAAATTTACAATAGCAATTTGTTATCAATTACATATTGAGCAAGTTGTTTTTTAAATGAGTTAAACGAGTTCGCTCTCTTTATAAATAATGGTATTTTATTATACAGGCGCACACCTTCACAAGTAATTGTCTTTCGACCATAATTAGTCCTGGTTTTAGGTAGAACAATAAGACTAGCACGGCGCAGGCGCGTGCGGGAGTACAAGCATTTTTTCAGGCTCAAACAATCCCGTCCGAGTGTGGCGACAGTACCTTGAGCGAGTCGGGTGCCCTTAGCCGCTTGTTGTCGATGGGCCCGGGCGCGCGCGGGCGCGGCGCGGCGCTGCTGACGCCGCTGCTGCTGCCGGCTGACCCCAGCGAGGCCGTCTCCGCGCGCCACAGCAACGACCCCATCGATTCTGCACATAAACAATACCCAATCAAACTACAGTACAATAAACATACTCAGGATGCTTAGCGCCTCCCTCCCGTTTTGTTGACGATATGATGGTCCTGTGCTGGTGGTACTGAAGGACCCGTCCCAGACGATGATGATGAAGCTCCCAGCTCTCGCAGCTCACCGCACAATGATCACCTGGCAGCACACGTTATGAACAGAGAAAATGATAGCCGCGGCACTGTCTGCTAGCTTTGACGATATGATGGCACGCTCACCCATGCTAGTGGTGCTGAAGGACTCGTCACAGATGATGGTGATAATAAAGCTCTCAACCCTATTCTCTATCTGTTACGCAGCCAAGACACGCCCAACAACGGTCATCTCGCCTCTCCCTATGTTGATGGTAGGCTCACCCCGCTCGTGGTGCCGAAGGTCTCGTCGCAGATAATGGTCATGACTCAGCTCTCAGCTCTCTCATCTGTCATCTGGCCCCTTATGTTGACGATATGATAGTACGCTCACCCGTGCTAGTGGTGGTGAAGGACTCGTCGCAGACGATGGCCTCGTCGGGCGCGCGCGGGCCGCGGCAGCAGGCGGCGTCGCCGGCGGTGTAGGCGGCCCAGGCGCCCCACCACTCGGACGCTATCAGGTACCAGAACTGGCCCACGCTGTAGCCGCGCTGCACATCACGCCGGAGCCAACCGAGTACTGGAACAAGGACATAAGTTAGGCCACACTGCCCCCAAAAAAAATATCGTATCGTCAGCAAACTGTTAACTTTGCGGAACCCGAACGATGGAGATCCAATCGTCGTCACTTACGATGTATACCTGCGGGGCTACTACGAAATTCGAAAATGGAAGTTCGTGTCGTTCCGTCGCTCTGACGCTTATACTATTTATACGAGAGTGACAGGGACGAAACGAACTTCGAATTTCGGAGTAGGCCCTCAGTTATACAAAGGTGATCAATCCAAATGGGTCAGTATGGAGAAGTCAGAATCTACAAGAGATAGAGAAATGTGTTCTTAGGAACCACGCGTCGATTTCAGATTGAATAAAAATGACATTTAAAAAAAAGTCATACATGGCCGAGAATCGAAAATCTATTAATGAAAATGAAATGAAAATTTATTCGAGACACAAAAATATCAAAAAATACATATTAAGTAATCGCATGTCATATTTGTTATTATACTTGGTCCTGTGAGTATAAGAAGCCAACTTTGCTATAAAATAATTTGTCAACATAAGACAGAAATAACC
Organism: Choristoneura fumiferana; assembly: GCF_025370935.1. Taxonomy (NCBI): domain Eukaryota; kingdom Metazoa; phylum Arthropoda; class Insecta; order Lepidoptera; family Tortricidae; genus Choristoneura; species Choristoneura fumiferana. The sequence continues at coordinate 16,090,440 of NC_133480.1, forward strand.
ATGATTGAAATACTTAGCAAAATTATGCATAATATATACTCAAGCAGAGGGTCGTGGGTTCAAACCCCGGCTCGCACCTCTAAGTTTTTCGAAATTCATGTGCGGAGTTACATTTGAAATTACCACCAGCTTTGCGTGAAGGAAAACATCGTGAGGCAACCTGCACAAACCTGCGAAGCAATTCAATGGTGTGTGTGAAGTTCCCAATCCGCACTGGGCCCGCGTGGGAACTATGGCCCAAGCCCTCTCATTCTGAGGGGAGGCCTGTGCCCTGCAGTGGGACGTATATAGGCTGGGATGAATGTGACCACTAGATAGTGGCATTACATGCGCGCAGTTCTCATCCTGCTGTTATCGGTTAGCTAACACTTTTATAATGTTCTTGTATAATATTGTATTAGTCCGGGGATCGAATCCCAGATAATTGTAAGAAAAATACGAATATTTGCTCTAACAAAAATAAACTTTAGATTTTCTATACGTTGACAAATACTTGAAAATCTTGCAAGTGTGTTTGTGCAATAACGAACAGTTACATGTAAATATATGTCCACGCCACGTCAATAGCGCTATTATTCTAAGGAGAATAACTCATTCATGGCCATAAAGACGTCATCCTACCTTATGCATGATGTAAAGATATTGTGGCGGTTTATAATATCTAACGGTATAGGTATAATCGCATAATATGTTTCCAAGTCTGAAGATATAATTCAATTCTTTGAATAAAGTTTTTTCAACTTCTCCAGAAGCTCTATATGGTATTTTAAAGTTTCTCGATTTTAACTCATAATTAGGGCTCGGAATTTTGCGTGCGACTATTGACAGGTTGTAGGGAGAGAGCATCGGTTTTTATCGATGTTATCGACAAATCGATATTTTTTTAAGTAACTAAATAAAACCTCAAACTTTACGTACGTACTTTTTTCAGCGGTCAATAATGAAAAAAGTTCAAAATATTGGAAAGTTTCATCCGTTCAAATTGCTTTATTGGGATCACTATAATTACGAATACCTACCTTTATATTTTATTGCTTGAGAAAAGCTCCCTCTGAGACTACTTAACGTTAGGTAGCTTGTTTGCCTACCCTTTGATAAAATAAAAGAGAAAATATTATTTTGTATTCCTTCAGTTCTTACCATAGCCAATATAAAGTATTTTATAATAATATTTCAAGCAAAAATATATTTACAATTATGTATTAAAGTTACAACATAAATAAAATAAAAACTACCGATTTGTCGAGAACATCGATAAAAAGCGGTGCTCTCTCCTTACAATCTGTCACTAGCCGCACGCAAAATTCTGGGCCCTACTCATAATTAAAAGCAAATCTAGGATTTAAACACGACATAAATATTACTAAAAAAACTCGGGGCAAATATGTACATAGGTGCGTCCAGTGTCAGCAAAATATCCTAAGCAAAATGTATGCAGCGAAGGGTTTCAGATGGTTAGTAACAGAGACGTAAAAAATAAGATGTTCAGACTTTTCTTAATGGTTGTTCTGTAAGAGCTCAAATTTCAGTTTCTAATTGAACAGTGAGTGTGAATTTCCCAACTCGCACTGGGCCCGCGTGGGAATTACGGCCCCAGCCCTCTCGTATCAAGAGGAGGCCTATGCTGAGCAATTGATCTCAGAAAGAAAAAGTTGTATTCCTCAATGACGTCATATGCACAACAGTGACACCCACAGACCTTATATCGAGATAGACGAAAAGAGCGCTTCAAACTGTATATTATCGTCTTGACATTGTACCTAATTTTAACCTTTTGACCATGTTTTACCCAGGATTATTATTATTATAATTATTTTTAAATTTAATTCTATTTTTATTTTGGCTGACAATGTTTTTTTAATTTACCACTATCATATACCTATTATTATTATTATTTTGTATACAATTTGACGGTCCTTTTGTGAATTTCTTATAATTACCTGACATGTATTTATAATGTATTTTTTCATTAGGTAATAAATAAATCTAATCTAATATAATCTAATCTATGAGAACCTAGCGTGTCGAATTTTTCGAACCAACGATGACTTCACGAGCGAGATTTAGTGATGGGAAACCAAGACCGCACGGTACCGATTCAAAGGCGTGCCGCCGCGACTCCGCGCATTTAGGTCGGACAAAACTTAGTAGATCAAACTTTTTACACGCAAGGTAGGAAAACTCTTAAGGTCTATCTCGATATAAGGTCAGTGGTCTGCCGCGTGCAACCCACTTCGTCATATTTACCTCCGGACAATGGCTTATCGCTTAGTAGGTCGAGCGCCTGACGGCCTGATAGCGCAGCGCATTTACTGCTACCAGCAGGGCTACTACGAAATCGAACCTTCAAGTTTAGAGTTTCGGAGTAGCCCTGCTGACTTACTACTTATGAGCCGAACTTTACAGGTTTACATTTTTTTAAATTTATTTATGTATACATCGCAAAAATCAACGAATCGAAGCATAAATTGCTATCGCACCCACTTTATTCGCCGGATCTAGCATAGTTAATAGGTATATTAGATAGATTCTCCATTTTTAGTCACTATTAAAAACTTTACTTAGTTGGTTTGTAGGTATTTAATTGTGTTTTAACTAACAATTGGTTTTTAACCCCCGACGAAAAACGACGGAACTTATTTTGATAAAACATGTCTAAGAACCATCGCTAGAAAACCTGCTTTCAAATAAAAAGAAACCGCATTGAAATCGGTTCACAGCAGACACAGACAGACACACATGGCGGTCAAACTTATAATATAACACCCCTCTTTTTTCGTCGTTAAAAACAAACAATCTACCAAAAGTCGTGACGTTTACAGCACGTCACTGCGTTCCCGCACCGTCTGCGTATTTTGAGCAGCGGTGTGGAGGGCATGCGATAAAAACGGTGCGCATACGATGCGTCACTGCGATTCCGTACCGTCACCGTTTTTGAGGCAGCGGTTTGGCCGCTCCTTAAAACGGACCTACTGCCGGTAGTAAATACGCTGTACTCAGAAGTAGTTGCAATACTATAGATTACGAAACGTAAACAGTCACATTACAAGTTATTGCCCTGGCGTTAACTAATTTATGACTTTTTTCATAACATTTATTTTGTTTATATTTACTGCTAATATAGGGTTGCCATAAATGTGGGGACGCAGACCGGGACATTTGAAGAAAAATAGTAAAGGTAGAAAAAAAGGGATATTTTATTACAACAATAGGTAGGTAACTTAAAAGGTTTAGTCCTTGCCTAAACACAAAACAACTTTTAACACAGTCATTCAATGCCAGCAACCCGCCAGTCAGGTTCTCTCATCGTACGTGCTTTTCGCTGCAAAGTGGGAAATGCTCTTTATCGGCTTTATTATACATCGGCTAGTTAGTCGTGTTCGTTGTAGGTATAGGTATTATTATTTACCAAGTCCAGTCCCCTACTAAATAACTATGATTTTCAAACCGGGACAATTTTCTTATCGGCCGGGACGCCCGGGACACCATGCTACAAGCCGGGACATGTCCTGGCGTACCGGGACGTATGGCAACCCTATGCTAATAGCTACAAGGAGGAAAGTTCTAGGGTTTCTTACCCGAAGGTTAAAATACGGAACTTTATTACTGTCCTTATGCTGTCTGTCTATCACATAGCTGTATCTCGAGAACCGTATAGACAGACAGCTGAAATTTAAACAATGCCTATTTTTTATTAATAAATCTCCATGACTCTTCATTGAACACCATAATACAGTAAGCACCACAGAAAACAGAGGTTCATAAAAAAAAACCATAACAAGCAATAATATCATTATGGGTGAGTCTTTTGATTGCTTCAGGGCTTTTTGGAGCGGTCATTCATTACAAACAAACAAATACACAAATCAAATATTAGTTTAGATAATACTAACAAAGGTGGGTAACCCAATAACATAATTATATTTGTCTAATTTTGTGTCACCTTATTACAAACAAGGCGATCAGATAATATTACATTGCAGTTGCGACATCACACACACGCTTGTTTTCATTATAAATATTGTTATCAAAGCTATCGTGAAGCATTGACACATTAAAATTATCAATGGAAAACATATTAAGTTCACGTAAACTTTTGATTTTTCTAGATTCCCACGGGAATTCCTATTGCATCATAGTTTTCTGTCTTTAAACTTAGCTGTTAAGATTCTGGTGTTTTGTACTTATCCTGTGGGAAAATCGGGATAATAAGTAGCCTATGTACAGCACAGCACAGAGTACTTTTTTCACCAATGTCTCGCTCCTGGTGTTAGCAGTGAACTTTTTTTACCCGACTGCCTGAAGGAGGGTTAAATGATAAAGGTGTGCACTCACCAATGTCCCTTTCCTGGTGCTTGCAGTGCGGCCGCAGCCCCAGCACGATGTGGCACACCTCGAACAGCAGCTGCAGGAAGGGCGCCACCAGGCTGTCGGCGCTCTCCACGCTCCATATCAGGAAGTCTTCCAGCGTCAGCGCAGTGTCCGCCGCGATCAAATCCACGGACTCCGGGATGTCTGTTATCTGGAAGTGTTTGAGGTACTTATTTATTTTTATCGTCGCCATTTATGTTTGAACATACTACTTCTGCTGCTGGATGCTGGGATAAGTTCATGGACAGGGATATTTGGAAATAATGAGGGCTATCGTTTTTTGTCTCACTAGATGGCGCACTGTTGCGTGAGGTTTTTAAGTGTGGCTTTCAGAGTCTGTTATTACGGGCGTTAAAACAAAGTTTAGATTAAAATCATATTTAAAACACCTTAAAACCGTACCATAAAAATATCCAGCAACCACAGTGTTGCTTAGTCCCATTTTGTTCGGAAAAAAACGGAGGACAAAAGTTTCCAAAGGACAAAACTGTCTCAAAACACAGACATTCATTGCCCCGTAACGCATAATTGCCATAATTAATTTCAGGTAATGCAAAATATTCACATAAAAATTCTAATTATAAATAAACCCGCGTAGCTCACCCAAAAACTATGAGATTTGACATTTCGGAGACCTCACGCTATACTAGCGCCTCTAGCGGCGAACTCATTCGCGATAGCCCTCATTGCGATCCGCATTGGCGATCCTTTACGTCTAATAGCGAATATACATTAGACAGTGACAATAAAAATGACGATAAAAATGCGGGTAGTAGTGCGCCGGTGTTAGTTTCGTCGGACCTTCGCGCGAGCAGAGTGGTGGCGCGTAGTGCGCGTGTTGCGGCAGCCGCCGAGTCGCGTGCTCCCTTGAAGAAGGGCTACGAAATAGCCCGACACATGTCGAGCTAAACTCGATTTAATATGAGTGAATATACTGTTTAAAAAATTTAGTTGTGTTGAATACTTGTATGATTTAAGTCATCAAATAACACTGCATATCTGTTTTAAAAAAATATACCACGTCGAGTTTCTTGCCGGGTTTTTTTCAACACAGCACAGGTTTTTCCGAGCCGGTTACAGATGTTTTGACGTTCATAAGTGTTTGTGTGTGACAGCCTAAATTAATAATTGATTAATAATTGAGCAAAAAAAAAATTATACAAACCTCCTTCTTACCCTCGCCGTCAGCGCTCGGGCCAAGCTGGAAAACCGGTTTCTTTCCATTCTTGGGTACATTCCTAATAAGTTTGTCCCTCAAATTCAACAGCACCACTTCAGGGTCAAAGCTCTTGTCGCCATCGGAATCGTCCGAAGGAGTGGACGCCCTGGAGCTCTGATTCTTGATGCTTTCGTTGGCGACCGTGCAGAGGATGCTGACCATGTCTTGCAGCTCTCTCTTGTTGAGCACGCCATCTCTGTCCAGGTCGAAGATCTTGAAGCAGACTGAAAGAGAAAGAGGATGGTCAGCGTTTTGAGGAACATAAATAAGGTTTGAGTCGGGAGGTGTTTAGGTCAGAGAGCTTGGACAAAAAAGCTTAAGCGCTTTACGCTGCTTGTGAAGATTGGAGCTTCTAAATTTTTGTTTTACTAAATAACTCTGGAGGCACGGTGGAGCAAGCGCGTTTTGGATTGGAGACCCCGGCTAGGCAAAAGAAATGTGGACAGACCGCCTGCTCCGATCGTCCGATGACATTGTGGAGACAGCAAGACCGGTTTGGAAGGGAGAGACAGATAGTCGATCTGGATGGAGAAAGGTTGGAGGCGTATGCCCAACGGTGGGCGAAAACGCGCTGATGAAGAAGAAGAAGAAGTTTGATTGGCTGACTGACAAGTCAACCTACAGTCCAAACTATTGGTGTGGGTTTTAATTTTTGCACAGGGCTTATTTCAAACATCTATTATAGAGCACTAAGGTCGTAGTTTTGGAATATTGACTCCCTAACACAAAAATAAATACAGAAATATATTATACAAATAAATTGTTCATGAAAAAAAAAAACAGTGAAATAAGGGATGATATGTTGCATGGAAAATCAAAACCGTATAGGTACACCTTTCATTGTTTCTTGGGGGTGGGAAACGTAACCAGAGGCCGTGTTGCACACAAAAAATGTCATTTGATTGCGATCGCTGCGCCAGAAACGTTAGCCAATACGGCCTCAATTCCTCATATCCATGGCATGCCAAGCAATTACCCACTACTAAATCGCTGGAGAGGTATGTCGACGTACTCGGTTCGATTCCCAACCTCAGCTTAATTTCATGAACTGAGTTATCGATTCGTTGACAATTCGAGCCCTCTATATTGAATAAATCCGCGTAACGGATGTAAAAAAACTAATCGGCTATAAAAAAGCGATCACGAGCGATCATTTGCGGTTTATTGAATGCCACGAAGGAATCTTCTAAGTTATAATCATAATGCACCAAGCAATTTACGACGAGAGAAGTCAGCGGCGTCTTTAGCCCATGTAGCGCCCGTGTGCAATTATTACTTTAGCGCCATCTAGGAAGAGCGCGGTCAAAAAGGAATTGGTACAAAGCGCCGCGGCCGGCGCCCCTAACACCGCTGCGCCCGTGTGCAACGCACACCCTGCACTATAGGTAAAGACGCCTCTGAGAGAAGTCTTTAGCTTATCTTTAAACAATGCATTTTCTGCCATTTCTAGGGGCAGCCGGCGACGCGGCCGCGTGTTTTCTGTACACTGCGCTGTCGAAACGCTTGCTGCACTAGTTGCACCTGGCAGTACACGCAATGAACAGGGAACACGTTTGTCACAATCTATTAATTAAGTATTCGTTGTCCCCCCCCCCCTACATCTTTGCGTAGAGGGTTAAAACAGATAATATTTTAGTATCGCATTTTACTAATGTAGCCATGAAAGCATATTGTTAACGATCTAATGCACAAAACGATAACAGCTAGAGGAAAACCACAAAATATTGTGAAAAATGGTCTTTTAATTATCTAAAACTGACGTATCAATTATAACCACAGGTTTTCCAATAGTTCATAATACCCGATTACTAATAGGAAGGAAAAATTGCTTTTTGATAGAAGCGCGTCTGCTAAACATAATTTTAAATAAAAAAAATTGTGGGCGCCTGACGGGATTCGAACACGCATCTCATGGTTATACGCGCCGAGTGTACTTTTAGCTCGTACAGACGCGGTCAAAGATATCTTTACACTTTATTACCTTGTCCGTCTCACTTCATGTTTGAGCTTTTGTATAAAATTGTCAGCTGCCACACAGTGACAAGGTACTAAACTGTAATGTAAAGATATCTTTAATCTCTACTGTATTCGCAGTCGCATATCTACGGATCTCTTTCTGCCATTAACGTTTGACATAACATACGTAACTACTAATATTATAAATAAATAAATATCATGATACACTTGACACCAATGACCTAGTCCCCAAACTAAGCAAAGCTTGTACTATGGGTACTAGGCAACGGATAAACATACTGCTAAATACATACTTAACTAACCTAACTTACTTAACCTAACTTTTTTAACAGACTTTTTGAGTTACGCCGAGACGTGGTTCACAAGCTTTGTTATTTTGGATATTATTTCAAATCTCAAGTTCTTTTTTCAATGATCAATTTGTACTTTAAGAAGTACATTCGGCCGTTATTCTGAGTGTTAATTGGTCCTTTATAAAGTACGCGAGGACCCACGAGGTTCTATACATATTAATCATCCGAGACCGCCGGGAATCGAACCCAGGACCGCAAGCTTCGTACAGCCAGATTCTCTAACCACTTGGCCATCCGGTCGTCAAAATGACTGATGAATGGTAATGAATGAAAAATGAGAAGTTTGCAAAGATGTTACGTGTTACTCAATCATTCAATAAAGTCCCGGGCAAGGACATGGCATATAGTTATTATCCTGAAAAAACTTCATAATTGCAATACAGCAATTATGCAAAATTCTTTTGTACAATAAAGAGTTAACATACATACATACATACATAATTTTCAAAGACGAAGTTGCGGGCAACAGCTAGTGTTTAACAAAGTAACCTCCCTGATCAATTAGTGAGGTGTAAAACCCAGTGTGTTTATTTATTTAGGTAATCGATTTACCTGTTATTTAGATACGTAAAAACAGGTTTGAAGGTTGATTGGTTTAATTGCTAACTAATGACACAGAATACATTGGAAGGAAAAATCTGAGGCGCTGCAGTGGAGTACAACAAAAGTCAAGATATACTTATGGTCCAATATTTTAGACTATCACGGTCATTACCGTACCTTGATTTTAGAGAAGCTCGATATTTCGGTACAGTTGCATGCGCCATAATTACGAGACGACTGCCCGAACTGTGCCGAAATATAGAGCTTCTCTAAAATCAAGGTACGCGGAACAAATCCCGAATTTAATTAATAAAATTATACTTATGGTCATATTTAGGTTAATTATGGATCATCATCCCAGCCTATATAGTTCCCACGCGGGCCCAGTGCGGATTGGGAACTTCGCACGCACCATTGAATCGCTTCGCAGGTTTGTGCAGGTTTCCTCAAGATGTTTTCCTTCACCGCCAAGCTCGTGGTAAATTTCGAAAAACTCAGAGGTGCGAGCCGGGGTTCGAACCCATTAATTATGGATAGTTATTCTAAAATAATTAAGGGCCAAAATATGATGTGTGATACTATCTCTGTTTATTCGGACAAAACAAACAGAGACGACATCAAAGATATCTGTCGCATAAAATTTATCAATTACACCTTTACAATTACAACTTTACTAACGCTAATTAAATGTCGCACCTACGAGTATGATTCGGACCGATTAGAATGAGTACCCTCAATAAGAGGGTGACAAAATTTTCTTCCGCCCCGGGCTGATACCCACGCTACGCCACTGACTTTACCCCTCTGAATGAGGGCTATCGTTTTTTGTCGAGGATATCGATTTATCGTTGCGTGAGGTTTTGAAGTGTGGTTACGGGCGTGAAAACGAAGTTTAGATTAACATCATTTTTAATACGCCTTAAAACCGTACCATAAAAATATCGAGCAAACACAGTGTAGTGTAGTCCCGTTTTGTACGGAAAAAAGGGAGGACAAGTTTCCGAAAGACAAAACTGTTCAAAACACGACATTCATTGCCCCGTAACGCATAATTGCCATAATTAATTTCAGGTAACGCAAAATATTCACAAAATTATTCTAATTATAAATAAACCCGCGTAGCTCACCCAAAAACTATGAGATTTGACATTTCTGAGACCTCACGCTACACTAGCGCCTCTAGCGGCGAATTCATACGCGATAGCCCTTATTGCTATTGTTAGTCTTTGAGATTCGGATTCAGAAAAGGTCCACGAAAGCATTTAAACAAAGTGTGCCATCTGTGCTTATCTCAGCTTACCGCGCTACCGATACTAAACAAACTAGAAAGATACTATATCGATGCAAATTCGACACTTATCTGTAGATAACACTTCACATGTCAATTGGTGCTTTAGCGAGTTTATCTTAATTATGTATAGAATCTATATTAATAATTTCGTCAAGGGGTACGGTAGACTCGAACGAAATGCACATCAAATTGAAGAGCGTAAAAAATTATTCAATCCGAGTCGACAACTTGTAGGCGGAAAATTCGGATTATCGAGTATTTTCAATATAAACTTGAATAAATTACTGTATATAATGGCGTTGCAAAGTAAACATGTCAATCAAAGTCATCACATCAAAGTGGCGTTAGTGTCACGTCATCACGTGTCACAGGTTTGCATTTCGTTCTCCATTGTGACCTCTTAAGGGCCCCACACACGGTACGATTCGTCGATTTTCATCAGATCGATCATACAGACGAATCTTACCATATATTGGGGGATAAAGGTTAATTCAGTTTTCCCAGAAGGTCATATGGGTAACAATAAAAAGGTTACGAACCACTGAACTAGACCCTACCAACTGTCGGCTGTCACCTTGCCTGGCTTTGGGTACGGAATCCTAAAAAAATAAACGTTAATCTCACTAATATTGGTGCGATATGGACCATATCGCTTACATTTAGTCTACCATATCATATGGTACACTTAAAGTAACGGATTCTGGTATGGTTCTACTTACATCAAGTCACATCTCCTATCCTGAATCAGCCTGTATAATAAAATGATTCAAAAATCTTTTGACCCCCACAAATGTTATATGAACATAGACGATATGTGACTAATTCCTACATGAAGCGCAACTCACATACATAGTGCATATAATTGCAAGTCAGAATAGCTATTTGTTGGGGCGTGATGTCATTGGCGCATTGTGTTTGAGCACTCAAGTTAATTAACTGTGACAGGTGCATCCAAGATACTGTACGTACTGTTTGTTGGCGGAAACTGAATCGTTGTAATTTTTAAGGAACCATAAAAAAGGAGTTTCCATACGAAATGCCGTAACTGAAAAACCGATAGGATACTTCCAGTTGTTCCAGAAACTTGATTTTTTTTTTGCTTCGCAGGTTGTGCAGGTTTCCTCACGATGTTTTCCTTCACCGTGAAGCTCGTGGTGAATTCGGAACGTAAATGCTGGCCGCGTCGCTAGCGTCCAGTTCATCATCATCATCATTACCATATCATTCGTAGGACGTCCACTGTTGGACATGTCTCCCCCATAGACCTCCAGTTACTTCGGTTGGATGCGCCCCGCGGCTTTATTTAGGTCATCCGTCCATCTCGTTGGTGGACGTCCTACGCTGCGCTTGCTGATCCGCGGTCTCCATTCGAGAACTTTTCGGCCCCGACGGCCATCTGTTGTACCATCAGCCAAATATGTGGTCTACCACCCTAAAGCTGATAATCGTTTGCATGTCACAAAACAATAATGCCAATTGACGAGTGTGTCGACTTGGAAGTTCGACTTTAGCGACATATTTATTTGATAGGAACTTGTTTAAAAATTGATAAACCACTTATTTGGCTGATGGTACATGCTAAAGCCTGACTAGAAATATATAACTATTCGCCATGTTGCGGAATTTCATTGGAACTATTTTTTTACACTGGCAATAATTTTAATGATTGTCAGTGTCACTGTGGCGGTTTCTTTGAACAATAACAAAAATGTGCCCAAAACGATTAGTAGTCAACAACGGATTATTGTAAATAATCTATATTAATAATTTCGTCAAGGGGTACGGTAGGCTCGAACGAAATGCACATCAAATTGAAGAGCGTAAAAAACTAGTCAATCCGAGTCGACCACTTGTAGACGGAAAATTCGGATTATCGAGTATTTTCAATATAAACTTGAATAAATTACTAAGTATATAATGGCGTTGCGAAGTAAACATGTCAATCAAAGTCATCACATCAAAGTGGCGTTAGTGTCACGTCATCACGTGTCACAGGTTTTTTTTTTTTTTTTTTTTTTTTTATGGCTACGAGAACATTAGCCAATGACAAAGTTAGGGAAACAGTTGTTATAATATGATAAAACGGTAATAGGATTACGGAAAAAATTTAGGATCAGAAAGGATTGGAGTTAACGTGTAGGAGTATATATACGAAATAAAATTATAATTTGATATCATTTTTTTGCATTTCGTTCTCCATTGTGACCTCTTAAGGGCCCCACACACGGTACCATTCGTCGATTTTCATCAGATCGATCATACAGACGAATCTTACCATATATTGGTCCCTTTAGGTCTAATTTCTTTGATTATGAGACAGAGACATCATAATTATTTGGGCAAATAAGATTTAGGAGAACTATCTACTGGTGAAATACCGATACGTAGGTTAGCTGTGAAAGTGTTTGTGATAATATTAAGGCTGGGAATATACGTCAGATGTATCGATAAGTACGTACGACAGTCTTTAAACTGGCAAAAATTTTTTTTCAAACATATTATTATGAGTGTGACATTTTACCCGAGCGAAGCCGGGTTTTCATCTAGTGTTTATAATAAACTACTGAAGAAAAAAATAGCTTGGGGAATGAAACTATTTCACTAAAAAACCTTTTCAAATTAACATCAGAGCTAACAGGTAAACGTTGTAGACAAGTCAAGATGTCATTGTTCTGACTATACCTATGGACTATACTAAACTATTGCCATAAAATAAAAATAATAGCGCACTCTTGACAATAGTCATAAATTTTTGGTTTACCTTTACATGGTCCAGCAACCAAGTAGCGACTTTAAAAGAATTAGCGAAGTAACTACTGCGAATAATCCATGGTTTTAGAGTTTGGGCTAGATAAAACAGCGTCAAAACAGGACATCCTCCGTTTGTTACGTAAACGGAGGTGTCGCGCCAAACAATAGATAATAGCGACCTCCGGCCTTGACAGCCAAACCGTGCCTCTGTACGTAATCGACGGCAAGTTTCTTGACAGGTTTTACTGCTGTACAGCCGCCAGCAAAAATATCTGACACAAGCGTGCATAAATATCTGATACGACTCTTATTTCTAGGGCCGGTAGGTGTTAGTTATTTTTTCACGCTCCGCTGTTGTAACTATGCGAATGAGAAGTTTTGCGTGAAGTAAAATGTGAATATAATATGAAATTGGTAGTACGTAACAGTAGTAGTAGTAATAAATCATGCTTGTTCTGGAACAAATGTTTATTAACGTTTTTAAAGAAAATAAAAGTCTATCACGCATAATTATTACAGTAGACACATTAACTAATATACCTATTAAGAACAGTTCTATCACACCACATTTTCAATTTTCATTACATTTTATGGAATAATCGAGAAAAACTAACAAAAATGCAACGTTGCCAGCTCAGCAGGTATAAACGCTTTTAATATGTATTTAATTGTTATCTATCTATTTAGGTATGTTTATCCGCCTACTACAGAGGGATGTAGGTATATACATATGCTTGAAATGATAACGAATGATGTTCCGATTTAGAAAAAAAAAACTTCGTCACGTGCACGACTTAGGAACCTGGGGGCTCGTCGTGCAACATACATATAAAAAAACACACACACACAATAGACGCGGTTGCGTAATTTAAAATCATATTTAGTAGGTACAGACGAAAAAACTCGACAGGGTCATTGTCTACATATTTTATTTTAAATTTTAAATTACGTTTAATTGCTTACTTATCAGATATCTGTATTGTTTATCAGGAGACACGTTCATCGCTGTCATAGTGACGTCAATATGGGACGAGATTTGTTTCCATGAGTGTGAGGGGAAATAAACAGCGATACGCGCGTGCAACAATATTATAAATGCGAAAGTAACTCTGTCTGTCTGTCTGTCTGTTACGCTTTCACGTCGACACCGCTGAACCGATTTTGATGAAATTTGGTATAGACATAGTGTACTGAACTGAAGGGTCCCAAAAATAAGAATGCACTTCTCGTTGCACTGGTCTTTATTAGCAAAGCCTACTTGCTTGCTACTGAATCGCTTTTGTAATGCTACGATGAAACAATAATAATCTGAAGACTTTATACAATCTAAGATAGCGTGTCGTTAGCTTGTTGCAGATGCGGTATAACGACATCTATGAAGATATTTACAAATTAAATATTTTTAGAAAAAGTTGTATTAATTGATATTTTAACTATCACACGACGTTTAATATAATTTAAATAACATAACAAACATTTTATAACATTAAACAACTCCAAAATTACCTACAAAATATGGTGAAACTAGCCCCATCTGTTATCTGATAGTTGAACCGTAATACTTTGATATGAAACAATTATATTTTAAGATGCGAGTTTTTGAATAGTTATTAGTACGTGAACATACCGCCCGCCAAGGACGCATTGACGAATGCAGTCCTTAATTAGATAAGCCAACGACACCATAAAACTAAAACAAAACATAACCACAACTAGGACAGAACATAACAATTAACTTATACAAACAAATTAGAACAAAAGTACAATTTATTATTCAATAGGTAAGCAACACAATTTGCTTACGGGTCTTTTAATTATATTGCCCTTGCATTTTAAACTAACAACACGAGTAACGCCGTCCAAACCAGGGTGTTTCTTAACAATTAGACCGTACAACCACTTAGCAGGAGGTAAATCATCCTCTTTAACCAATACTACGCTACCAAGTGAAGGTTCGGGTATTTGATGAGACCACTTATAACGATGGTAAAATTGTGTTAGGTATTCACGCGACCAGCGGTACCAGAAGTCCTGTACCATCCTTTGGGTAAGTTGCCATCGCTTCAAACTACTTAAGTTGCAAGATAAATAATTGTTTTCTGGAATTAAAACTAAAACTGGCTCCAACTTTCAAGATTTCAAAATTTTTAACAAAAAGATAAGGTAAATAAATAAGGTAAGTATTTTTTTTTATAAATTATTATTAAATTATTTTCTTTCAGGTTATTTAATTGACTTCTTTACTAAATTTGTATCTTTTGAGTTTAGTTTTAAGTAATTTATATTTTTTCTTTTTCAGCCTCGACGGTCCCTCTTTCCCCAGCTGTTCATTGGTAAACTGATGGATACTTCTAGAAGCACAGTCTGCTGAATCATCTTTGAACGAGATATGTGCCCCAATGACTGCGTTTTGAGCTAAGTATTTATTATTATTTTTATTAGGATCAGTTACCTCTACTGTATTATTATCTAACTTCAAATATCCTTTTTTCAGGTGACGTTGCAGAGATGAACAACGTTCAACGGCTATGGCTTCAGAGTTTCTACTGGAACATAAGAGCTTTACAACAGACTGACTGGAACCTTCAACGATTCTTGTGACAGCGCATGTTTCTTGACACCGTTCCTCTTCCCCGGTGTAAAGCTGCTTAGGATCTGTGACAAGAGTATCACTTTCGAGTTTCGAAAATTGTTTGCGTGTGTCATTTTCTTTGGCCTGTACATGCACATGATTGACGCTGATGTTCTGAGATTTAATAGAACAGTTCGTATTGACGGGTCCAAATAGGATCCAACCAAAAGCTGTATTCTGAGCTGTCGGTGTTCCTAAAGGACCTTTGATCATCCCATTCAACAAGACTTGACTATAAACATCTGCTCCCAGGAGCATATCTATTTTGTTTGGGATGTCAAAGTTTGGATCTGCTAGGTTTAAATTTGCAAACTCTGAATGAAGCTCGACTACAACTCTCTCATCAGGGAGAATTGATGTGAGTTTGCTTAGGACAAAAGCGTCTACGTCTACAACAAAGTTCGGATCAGGCAGTGATTGAATTTTGACTTGAACCATTGAATTAGAAGCTAAATTAGCGTTCTGATCACTTCCTAAAACCGATATAGAGCTTCTGTGTGCTATTTTCTTCAACCCAAGTAGTTGAACGGCAGACTCCGTGATAAACGAAGCCTGAGACCCCTGATCGAGCAAACACCTAATTGTTACACCAGAGCCTGTTTTCGATTGAGCCTTAACAAGAGCCGTAGCCAACAAAACTTGACTATGACTGGTCGAAAAGCAGGATGTGAGATTAGTGGTCTCATCAGCAATGGTCTGAGTATTTGTGGTAGCATGTGCAACGACCTTACGTTCAACTGAGTGATTACGCCCGACATTAGAATCAGTTGAACTAGTCTGATTTTTGGGATGTAGTAAAGAGTGATGCTTTTTGTTGCATATACGGCATCTCGTGGTTTGACGGCAAGTGAAGACGGCGTGACCTGGATTCAAGCAATTAAAACATAGATTGTTTGTTTGGACGAAGCTACGACGTGAATCTATGTCTAATTTTGAAAAATCTTTACAAAATATTATTTTATGCTCTTTCGAACAGAAAATGCATAATGGCGCAGAAGACGCAGTGACATGATAAACTTTAGGAGTGTGTGAGATATTCTGGTGAGTACTCTTTTGAACAGTGCTGGGTCTTAAAAATTTAGGCTCTATATTTTCTAATGCTCTAAACCTGGTCTCGATAAACTCTTGGAATTGTTCGTAAGTAGAGAAATCACCAGATGTCTCACTCACTTTGAACTCCCACTGTTTACGAGTTTCACTGTCTAACTTAAGACACAGAATGTGTATCACCAATATGTCCCAGCTCTTAATGTCAACTCCTAAGTTTCGCAAAGAATACAAACAATCGTTTGTGGTATCCAACAATTCTTTCAGTGCGCTTGCTGACTCGACATTAATATTTCGTTGACTCAACAATCTCTTCAAAATACAGCTCGACAAATACTTTTTGTTATTGAACCTCTTCGTAAGCAATTCCCAACACATCGTGTAGTTATCTGCAGTAATGGGAATGTTTCGTAGAAGCTGTTCAGCCTCTCCAGTAAGGTGACCCTTTAAATAGTGTAGCTTCTGGACATTATCTAGAGAACTATTGTTATGCACAAGGGATGTAAACAAATCTCGGAAGCTGATCCACTGCGTATAAGTACCAGAAAATGGTGGTATAGCTATCTTCGGTAACCTAATTTGTTCACAGCTCTTGGTCTCCACAGGTTTCGGACTACTGGAACTTATTGCCTTCAATCTGCCCAACATTTTCTTCAAGTCTGTCTTGTATGCAATGTATAACTCTTCTGCTTCATCATAAATGTTGTCCTTGACATAGCTACAAGAAGCCAACACTTTTGCATCTGACTCTTGCACGAGTTGAGTATGTGTCAAACGGAATTGGGCCCATGACTCATCTAAAGACTCCTGTCTGGTTTCCACGTATTCGACTGAGAAACGTTCTCTAGGAGTTTTCTTCCAATTCGTTTGAGCTCTCCTTATAGCTTCATACAAGTCATACTGTACTTTAATTAAGGTTTCCATTGTTAGGTTCTAAGATGACAGTTAAAAGTTCGAAGAATTTTACAAGTCCAATTTTGATGCTATTTTTTCTAAGTGTTTGAGAAATTGGGACTTAGTCGAAAATCGGGCATAGGTTCCCCGTCTCTCCACTTTTTGCGAAATTATTCTAAGTCCTAGCTAACACTAATTTTTACAAGTCTACAATAGTCCAAATTTTTCTAAGTCCATTTATTTAATTTAGAGATTTAATGAAGTCATTAATTTAATTGCACTGATTAAGAATTTAAATGTACTCACAGTTTTCCACGTCACTATTGGTAGCACAACACTAGCTTACGTCACACTGCTCCACGAAGTCCTCGGCGATAACTTCACTATCGTGTCGTCCTCTTCTTACAGCAAACGCCCTCAGCGACAATCTTGGTCACTGCGTTGGCGTGGCCGTGGACCCGTCGTATCCCACGAAAACCGTATCCGGTTCGAAGGACCATGTACTGAACTGAAGGGTCCCAAAAATAAGAATGCACTTCTCGTTGCACTGGTCTTTATTAGCAAAGCCTACTTGCTTGCTACTGAATCGCTTTTGTAATGCTACGATGAAACAATAATAATCTGAAGACTTTATACAATCTAAGATAGCGTGTCGTTAGCTTGTTGCAGATGCGGTATAACGACATCTATGAAGATATTTACAAATTAAATATTTTTAGAAAAAGTTGTATTAATTGATATTTTAACTATCACACGACGTTTAATATAATTTAAATAACATAACAAACATTTTATAACATTAAACAACTCCAAAATTACCTACAAAATATGGTGAAACTAGCCCCATCTGTTATCTGATAGTTGAACCGTAATACTTTGATATGAAAACAATTCTATTTTAAAGATGCGAGTTTTTGAATAGTTAATTAGTACGTGAACACATAGTTTAAGCCCTAAGAATCAACATAGGATACTTTTTATTCCGGCAGAGGGCGCCACCGCGCGATATCCTAGATCCGCGCAGACAAAGTCGCGGGCATGAGCTAGTATTAAATATATTGACCCGGATAACTCACGTCTTAAATCGAGTTTAGCTCGACATGTTTAGCGCGTGTTGAGTCGCGTTGCTCCGAAGACGAAGGGCTACGGATTAGCCCGAAACATGTCGAGCTAAACTCGATTTAAGACGTGAGTTATCCGGGTCAATATATTTAATATGAGCTTCCTTTGCCAATTAAATGGCAGTGACTCCGAAGTGACAACAAAGCCTTTTGTTAAAAATCGTTTATCTGGTGTTAGAGCTCTGCTTCTAAGCAAGATGTACGCTGTGTGGGGTCATTTTAGATTGGTCAATGACATAGACATAAACAATTAATATTTTTAGACTTTTCTAATTGGTTATTCCAAGTTTTTAAGACAACTGGAAGTACGATGTAGGTTTTGATTCCCCGGCATTTTGTACCTTTCCGATTTTTTATTAAATTTTTTTGATCATTGAACGATGCCAGCAACTTTGCCAGCTCAGCAGGTATAAACGCTCTTAAACGCGTGATGAATGATTACTTACTTGAACTATGACTTAGAAGTTTGAATTCCTTTCAATGCTTAATACCTCCACACCACGCATGCCTGAGAAAAAATGTCTTGACAGACGGACGGGCAGCAAAATGAACCTAAAGGGTTTAGTTTTTTCTAACTGAGCTACGAAACCTTTTAAAACGATCACGTCCGTGTTGTTACGTATTTTGTTTAACAAATTCAGTTTAAAGGAATTGCTCAGTTTACTCGTATGTACCTGATTGGTATGATAAGTATATTTGTAACATATATCTTCCTATCATGCGAGCTATCATAGCAAGTATCTATGCGATACGAGCATATCGTACATTGCTATTAGCGGTGATTTATTCATTTTACTACGCAAAATATCTCCAAGGACTTGTCATACTGGAGGAATCATCGTCATCATCTCAGCCTACATACGTCCCACTGCTGGGCACTCGCGACGTCATTAGTTAACCTAGTGGGCGATCACCTGCCAATGCTTCATCTTCCAGTTCGTGATCGCTACCAACTCGATTATGGTTTAGGAGCACAAGGTCCCATGCGAAAATTGTTTCTTTGTCCCTTTTGTAAATATCCCATTCCCAAAACGGCCCTTTTGCAGATTATCCCGTTCTTAAAATGTCCCTTCACACAAATTACGTCCTTTTTCGCAGAATATCCCTTCCACAAAATATCCCGTTCGCAACTCGTTCTTTTCGTAAAATGTTCCGTTCGCAGTGTCCATTCGCAAAAGTTCCTTTCGCAAAATGTCCCGTGTAAGCCATAGGTTTTACGATAAAGTCGTGATCAAATCGTTTTGGGCTCTTCGTTAAGTTCTGCTGTCTATGCATACTATTTATGGTCAATAGCAGGAGAATCTTTAAGGGACGTTTTGTGAAAATGATGGGCCCGTTTTGAAAAAGAGACGTAATACGAATGGGATTTTTCGCATAAGTTCCCGTTTGCAAGGAAGACGTTTTGCAAATGGGACGTAATTATGGTGGAGGGACGTTTTGCGAGTGGGACACTACGCGCCCAAACCTCGAGGATCTCTCTTCCACGGTTATCTGTTTATCGAGCGATGTGGCCCGCCCACTGCCCCATTCAACTTGCATATTCTCCGAGCTATGTCGGTAACTTCAGTTCTTGAGCGAATTTCCATCCTCTGGATTCTATATTGTGCAAAGAAACTTCGAGCATAGCTCCCCTTTCCTATCACCCCTTTCCTATTGTGAAATTGATTCGAAACTTAGCATTGATGCGTAGTTTTGATGGGCTGATGGCAATACAATAAAGACACTAGAACTCTAAGACAGAACTATGTAACCTAGCCTTGTTAGAATATTCTTAGGGTGTTATTTGATCAAGAATGGTATCCAATTTCTGTTGATGGAGCAGTCAGACCGGTTAACCATTAAAACGTGTTATTATTACATTACGAGTAATATTTTGTGGCCTAATGATTTGAGCATTCCCATGCCCTTCTGACAACAGTGAAAGCAATTATACAATCACCGCAGAAAAATGCTAACCACGTCGTTTATTCGCCTCACATGATAATGTCAGAGTAGAAAAACTTAGGCTAAAAATAGCATAGCAAACAATTTATCTCGTCACAGTTATCTGTTAATTGCAGACGTCTGATATCGTTAAGATGCTGTAAAAGCGAGACAACGCGCACCGTATTGTATTTATTTAAGGAAAAATGTATGAGAATAGGCCTCACGAGGATAAATGTAAGGGCATAAAACGGACACGTAATTAACCCCTATCTCACCTGATGAAAAGTGCAGATTAAACCTGCGTTTGCATCAGAGATGTGCGAGGATGCTTTGCGAGGAAAGTGTTTTTTATGACCAATAGAAACGCTTCATTTACCAATCTCCGTTCAGCACAGTTCAGCAGGACTACTACGAAACTCGAAGTTCGTGTCATGCGGTCCCTCTGACACTTATACTATTTAATACGAGAGCGAGAGGGACGACGGTACGATACGAACTTCGAGTTTCGTGGTAGCCCTGCTGGTGGAAACAGCTCAGCGGAGCGAGGACATGTAAAAGAAGCATTTATATTGATTAATGACAAACACAATAGTTATTTACAATACATCCTCGCACATCTCTAACGCAGACACAAAGTTATATCTCACTGGTTCAGTAACAACCTATTCACTCTAGCCTTGAAGAGCCCTAGGTTGTATTTATTTGGAAATACAGACGAGACGACGGGAACGAATTCCATGTCTTAGCAGTTCGCATTAGGAAAGATGAAAGTTTAATTCATAAGGGTGAAGACGTCATTAGAGCGCCGAAAATCCAATTTTAAATGGCGTCAGTTGTAATCTATGCCATTCTGACGCGACGACGAAGAGAAAGATAGCCGTACGAATTTCATAACGAGAGCAAAGAAGACAAAACGTGTATGTGTGCTTTGGGAGCATGTTTTTCGGTTATTCTGGGAGCATTATACATCCATACTTAATATTATGTGTTTGTATGTTTCTGTGTTTGTCCGTCTTTCACGCCGTAACGGAGCGACGGATCGACGTGATTTTTGTCATAGAGATAGTTTATGGGCCCGAGAGTGACATAGGCTACTTTTTATCCCGGAAAAATGCACAGTTCCCGAGGGAACAGAATACCACGCGGGCGGAGCCGCGGGCAAAAGCTAGTATATTTATATCTTTACTTATCTATATAATTATGGTCTCAATTTTATACGTCATTCACAGGCAACACACATCGATTAAAGATTGTTTTATAGTGTGGTTAAATGGTTTTTGGAATGGTAGTGGTAGTTCGCTTTGATCATTGCGTCTCCGTCGCTCTCGTATGACACGCTAGTGCATCTCTTTTGTTACCAATATCCGTACAATAATATATTATACCTACATCATAATGATTCAACCGCAAGATGGTCTTCCTTGTTATTGTTTTCTCTCGCATACTATCTGTAGGTATGGTTGAGATTTATTCATATTCATATAACACGTGTGTAGTCGGTAGGCATATAAAATTTACCTACCAAGGTACATAAACAATGGTAAATATTTACTTATATTTTGTCGAATTCGATTGTCAGTTGGCTTACCAAGAACTTAATGAACCAAACCAGTTATCTTGATTACGGACACTTAAGAGTATTTTCATATTAATAATAATAATTAATAATTTCGATTAAAGGGATAAGTAGAAGGGATAAGTTCGCCTTTGTACATCTTACTGCGGTGCGACCAAACCGCTGCTTAAAAAACGGTGACGGCACGGAATCGCAGTGACACACGGTATGCTATGCCCACCGTTTTTATCGCATGCTCTCCACACCGCTGCTTAAAATACGGAATCGCAGTGACGTGTCGTAAACTTCAGGTCTTTACCGAACAAAAGTCGTGACGTTTACGGCACGTCACTGCGATTCCGCACCGTTTGCGTATTTTAAGCAGCGGTGTGGAAAGCATGCAAAAAAAAACGGTGCGCATACGATGCGTCACTGCGATGCCGTACCGTCACCGTTTTTTAAGCAGCGGTTTGGCCGCTCCTTTATCCTGTGTTCTGCAGGGCTACTACGAAACTCGAAACTCGAACTTCGTGTCGTGCTGTCCCTCTCGCTCTCGTATTAAATAGTATAAGTGTCAGAGGGACCGCATGACACGAACTTCGAGTTTCGTAGTAGAACTGCTGCTATTTTCATGTGTTTTTATGTACAATAAAGAGTTATACAATACAATACAATAAAGCAAAGCCAATGCGACGAGATTAATTGTGCCATTAGACAGAAAAGGAAGCTCGTGATTTTCAAATGTAATTTAGCACAGCTGGGGTTTGAACCTCTCTCTCCCCTCTCTCTCTTGGTGGGGTCAAACCATTAGGCCACCACGGCTTCAAATTTATAATACTGGTAGGATTATACTCACACTTGAGCCGCTCAGTCCTGGGCCCCCGGCAAGCGGCGCTGAGCCCGCAGCAGAGCTCCTTGAAGTCCACGTGGCCGTCCCTGTTCTCGTCGAAGGCCAAGAACACGCCGGCCACGGCGGCGCGCGGCAGCGGCGGCGTCAGCAGCGGAGACAGACTCTCTGCGTCCAGCTGCCCCGTCGGCGCCGAGTTGCGGAGCGACCAGAAGAACTTCTCCAGCTCTATTATGTCCTGGAAGAGCGGGTGTTTGAGAGAAACTGTGGTTTAGCTTACGGGTCAATCAACTTTATAGTTTACATTTGCACGCGTAAATCATAAGATTCCGAGATTTTACGATTTCTTAATTACCACTGGAATGTCCAAAAATTACACTGTGGTCTTTATTGACGTTGCATTATAAACAATCGTGCCCAATTTCTACTATAAGCCCAGCGACTGTTACTCAGCAGTAAAGGCTGGCTGTTCGCAGCCTAACGCGTTACAAGAGATTAATCAAGCATGCAGTGTCTATTGTGCATATTTGTCTGGATTGATGTACACAAGGCCTGAAGGCAAACCTCAGTTCACTCGAGTCCAGTGCTAGTTGGCTCGTATAAAAGCTTCATGTTTGAAAGGTATTTAAATTTTCAATAAAAAAAACTGTAAATAAAAAGTTTCGAACCGTATGCAAAAGTGTCGGAAATTGGCGTTTTCGTTATCATGTTGGATTCCTATCATCTATGCCATAAAGCTATTGATTTATGTACTTCGCATTTCAATTGGCGAATAATTTTATTGGAATTCAAACAATGTTTAAATTCCGTTATTGAATTCCGTTATCTTCAACTAGCAAACTAACAACACTCTCTGATAGAGGGATCATAAAATTAGCTCATACATTGTTATTTCATGGTTATGAGTGCTTTATTATATCACTTTAGTTCTTTGGCAGTTACTGATTGTTTTAAAATTGGAATTGTATATTTTTGACAACCCATATATGACTCATGAGCATATTTGTATTGCTCGTCTTTTTTTCTGGCTTTATAGAGGGGTGAGCGGGTGACATAAGTGTTAGTTACTACTTACATAAAAGCTTTCAAATGATTTACTGTCATTCAATATAATGGAAAAATCGTCGAAATAGGTCTACTATTTCTGATTCGGCCCAAAATTAATACCGTAAAGTGGATTTTGTTAAAATGTTGTTGTGTAGAAAAATACTTAGAACCAATTTTCTTTTCCTTGTAATTTAATTACGTTATATATAAGTGAATGTTATCTGAATTAAGACTAAATTTAATATGTATAAACTCAAAACTAATTATTTCAGGTGGAACATATTAATTAAAAGCTAGTTTTTCTATGTAAACACAAATTGCCATTATTGTATATGGCTTATATCTAATTTGAAAATTTTAAAATGGGACAAGATTTCATTTTTGGCAATATTCATTCCTTGTTGATATATTTCCGCATTTTTCGGCTTGGATAATTTAGAGTTGTCGATTTTGGA
This sequence comes from Choristoneura fumiferana, assembly GCF_025370935.1. NCBI lineage: Eukaryota > Metazoa > Arthropoda > Insecta > Lepidoptera > Tortricidae > Choristoneura > Choristoneura fumiferana. The sequence goes on from NC_133480.1 coordinate 16,114,469, forward strand.
TATGTTGGCTGAGCGGTGGGTGGGCCGAGTTGCCCCAGGAGGGATTCTCATCTCATTGACAATAAATCTTTAGAATAAAAAGTTTATAACGTTATTAATTCATTTTATATGTCACCTCATTATTAGCACTTAAGCAGGTAAGTTTAGATGCTAATACTGTAACACAAGTGCCTAACGCTAGATAAGGAAAATACACCTGTTTTCCTCAGAACTGAAGACCTCTTAAGATCTAAATATAACACATTACTTAGAAATATTACTACAAACAAGTTAAAAAAAAATTGTAAGTTTGGCAAGATAGGCAGATGCCACAAAATTATGATTTTTTTTAGCAAAGTATATCAGAGAAAATTGCATTAACATTCAGAATTACAAGTTCCTTGTTAGTAAATAAGATAATTCTAGATTTTATATTTCCAAGAGGTATGTATAGATCAGTGGGTACTTTTTTGTTTAAAAAACTGGCCAAGTTAGACTTGAGCATCAAGGATTCTGTACAAAATTGTAGATGTCTTTATGAATATTCAGCATTTCTCAGCCTGCTCTTAAGTAAAATGCATGCAAATGAGACTTTTCATAGGTTTTCCTGTAATTCATAGAATTATTTTCTGTATTTGAATAGTAGGGGAGTGGTCAATTTTAGCCTATTTTCTTAAATAATTTCAAAACTATTTATCGTCTTTTTCCTTTCTGAGTGGAACCCGAAAAAGGTAGAAACATGTTGATAACACTTACCCTTTCTTCCAAATGCGTCACACCAGCCAAGCTCTGATAAAAAGTTGGTGTGTCCAACTCCTGAACTGCATTGGCTTTCCCAGACAAAAGCCATTTGGACAGCACCGTTGCTTCTTTGTGTATGAGGAGCCATGATCGGAACTGCTCAAACGTTACTCTATCATTCGGACCAAATAGGCTTGTGAGTGTTTCTGCGCTTTTGTGCGATGCTGATATGATTAGGGAAGTGTTTTCCAAGTGGAGGGCGCTGGTAAAGTCCCATTTGTAGATGTACATGCCATTGTCGCTATTATTATTTACATACAAAGTCCACAGGAATCTGAAAATTTTGATGTAAATAGAATGTGATTGTACATACAGTCAAGGTCATAAATATTTCTATATTGCCAAGACATTAAGATATTTATACACCTTTATGCTACTATCTGTAAGGTATTTGTTACGAATTGCGTTGTATCACTTACTATTTGTGGTGTATGATACAGAGTCATTGTATTGTATTGTCTTGTATATTTTATGCTACGGCTTTAACCTCGTGGGCCCTCGCATACTTTATAAAGGATCAATTAACAAATAAAAGTACAAATCGTTAATTGAAAAAAGAATCTTAAGAATGTTGAAATAATATCCGAAATAACAAAGAAAGAAGCCTGGAAGAGATCGCTCTGAAGCGATAAGGCCGCCTATTGCTTACCTTAGAAAATCTCTATGTATATTACCTGTTTTCTGTACTGTGTTGGTGTGCAATAAAGAGTTATTGTATTGTATTGTATTCTAACAAAACTGGTGAACCACATCTAGGGTGTAACTAAAAAAGTCTGTTAAAAATATCAGGTCCCAGGAGGGTATAGATATTTATGCCCTTGACTGTACAGGATAAATATAATAACCAACCTACAGTAACAGATAATAACAAATCTATAAAAATATAAAAAAGAGGTAAAATTAAGTTTTCAAGCTGCTGCTCGCAATTTTTTCAGTGTCATATTTTGTTTATCACTATCCTGTGGGAATTATGCCATTTTTATAAAATACTAGTTTTTCCCTGTGGCTTTGCCTGCATAGGTTTCGGTTATCACACGCTGTTCCCTCGGGAACTGTTCATTTTTCCAGGAGTAAAAAGTAACCTGTCACTCTCTGGCCTATAGACTAACAGCCTTATTCATAAAAAGTTAGAGCATGTTCATAAATCCTTAAAAAACAGATTCATAAACTCTGTTAAAGTAACCGTAGTCTTTATCAAGCTAAGTCATAAAGTAAGTTGACCGTAGACTCCTTTAAACCCTGCTAAGTCATAAAATGGCCGCTACAAGTTTGAACAGCTGACTTTGACAAGAGCAAAAACCATACCGAAGATATTTAATAGTGAAGGCAGGGCTACGCAAAGGATTAAAAAAAAACAGATAAATTATGAAAAAGGAAAATTTCATATTTAAAATTTCTAATTTAAGAAAAATTAACAATAAAAAAAAAATGGATGCCAACATAAATTATGGCTTTTTGCAGAACATAAACATGCGGATCATAAATGGAATTAAAAAAAAAATTTCGCTTTTTTATTTTTTTTCCTGCTAATTTGCTTTCACTGCTGTCAATTTTTTTTAATAGATCGATTAGGCCATTTTTTGTCTTTGATTTGTCAAGGTGGCCAACATAATGCGTCTAATCCGTCTATCAGCAGCTCAACAACTAGCAGACTGCTAGCAAGCGTTTATGAATCATACTTCTTGACAACCGTCTAACAAGCTTAATCAGTCTGCTAAGTAACAGACCGATCAAATCTCAATTAAGGATTTTTTATGAATAAGGCTGTAACTCTATGCCAAAAATCATGTTGCTCCGTTTCGATGTTAAAGACGGACAAACATACAAATGCACACACTTACGCATTTATAATATTAGTATGAAAGTATGGATACATAAAAGTAACCTTTGTCTTGCCCAGGATTTCAAATAATGTCCAAACCAAATTTCATCCAACTAGATTCAGTTGTTTAAGCATGAAGGTGGAACAGACAAACAGGCAGACAGATTTATGATACTAGTAATAGTATATACATAGACATTTAATATCGATAGTAGTTTTGTAGAAAGTGATAAATATATTTTTGATTTTAAAGACAATGTTTTTTTTTATTTGTTTCTACCTACAGTTCTTTGTTTATTTTTAATCTTAGCAAAATGAACTATTGAGGCTGTATGTGCCTTAAGGTCCTTAGTAAAAAAAAAGATGATTTTGCAAAAAGACAACAACAAAAACATAACTAAATGTAATCCTTAATTATTAAGTCACCATTAGCACACAGATAACGATTGTGACACACAATAATTGTTATTATTAGCAAAATAAGTCTAGAAGTTTCTAAGTTAACCCGTGAAATAAAAATTTACAGTAAAAAAGAATATGTATTACAAAGAGTTAATTAATGTAAGTTTTCTGTGTACCTTCCTTTGAAAAAAAAATGTAGTAAGCACTTTTGTGTGAACTATGATTAAGTAAGCAAAATAAATATTAGCAAAACAAATCACGATAAAAACTTCTCGATGCAAAAGTGAAAAATTGAAACAGGAAAATTTGAATTGTAAAGTACTGTGGTAAATATTACTGAGCGTAAGAAAATACGGTGGTTACTCATAAATTTTGCGGAGTAAATTATACTTACTTGATTTTCTCTTCTATGTTTCCTTTGGTCAGGACTACAATTCCGCACAATAACTCCTTGAATGGGATCCCTCTCTTGGTGCCGCCACACGCCTGGTACAGCCAATCGGCGACTTCAAAAGGCACTCCGTCACTTAACACTTCGCGAACAAACGCTTCCAAGCTCAAGGACGTGCCGTTCGCGCCGGCACATCTTTTGAACGCCTCCTTGATACGCCTGAACTCACTATCAGACACTGCAAACAATGATATACGATTTTAAATAAGCTCATTTTCATCTTCGTTGCACTTCATAACATCGCACACAGAGCATACCCCGCTTCACTGCATCCTCGTATGATAGAAAACTAGGTTTCGAGTCTTTAGCACCCATATTTGCGTGTTCTCAAGAATCATAACATTTTTAAAACATTTAATAAACACAAAGAAAGAGAAATTATTACAGCTGACAGCTCACGTCGTCTGATCCGTAGCCATATTGAATATGTTTATTTTTTTTCCACTTCCACATTCCGATTGGTGGTACGATTGAACGATTAGTCTAACGTTCAGTTTCACGTTTGCGAGTGAGTTTAACAAAACATTAAGTTTTTTTTTACAAACAAATCCACAGCGTAGGGGAATTTACTGTGGTCAATGAATTAATTTATTACAAAATTATTTTTTATTTCATATTTCAGTTTAACAGTCGAATTACCAAAATGTAACCACCTTCTATTGTCGATGCCTCACAAGGCTTTGACATTTTGACAATGACAACGTACATCCATGGTCCATGGTCCATGATGACAACCAGCTGATTAATTTGACAACTCATCTCGATTTTATTGATTGACGTGACGTCCCTCCTGAGTTTTGCTTGTTGCACTGTTATTGTTTTCATTCGTTTAAATACGTAGTTAAACTATTTTACTATAAAAGCTGTGCTTGTACGTTAAGCGACTTATATACCGCTATGTGTGATTTTAAGCATAGCATGGTTCAATAGGTGTTGAGTTTTGTTTTGAAGTTCGCGAATTCCTTTATCTTATCCGTAAATGTCCGTCGCTTTGTGTGTTTTGAGTATAGAAATAGACGAGGATCTTCCAGATATGGGCGACAGTCCCGCAGAAGTCGGTAAGAAACATTCCCGTGCCTTGCTGCTCGATATTACTTTTTTTTTTCAAAGGGCACAGACTTTTCTTTGTTCTTCACTTGACCATATCGAAAATACAAACTGAAACATAGATGCACAGAAAAACCAGAAAAATAGACCAGCGCCGGGAATCGAACCCAGGTCCTCGGCATTCCGTGCCACGTGCTATACCGCTACACCACCACTGGACAGGGGTACAGACACGAATTTCTCTTATGCACCACTTATCTCAGCTTGTTTGTTTCTTATTTAGTCACTCTAGCAGCGACACTAGCGACATCTATGCTGCAGCCCTCATCGAGAAACTTTCAGCATTCCATTGGAACTAACCGCTCACCCGGACAAGAGATGTCGTTATTAACCCTTTGACCGCCATGGTCGGTAAAACACGACAGCTGAAAAAAGTGCCATAGTGGCCATGTCGGCAATCGGCATTTCGTGGCGCATATGGAACGATTTTCAGAATAAAAAATTTGTTGTCTGTGGCCAACCGTGGCGGTTAAAAAGCTAGGCAATCAAATTAAGATTGGTTTTTGGAATCTTTTTTTTTTTTTTATTTCAACTCGAAATTTTGATTCCAAAAACTAATCTTAATCTTCACTTGACCTCATTTTGACATTAACTTTTGGACGTAAAAGGTTCCTGTGTGCAATAACATTAATTTTGCATAGGAATGACATCATCAATATTCAACCAATGTTTATTATTAGTTATGTAGTACTTCATCCAAATAATAGCAAAAGTGAAACTACCTATGTATAATAAAATTGTTACGAGGAGGTCTTTGATGTATGTATGTATGTAAACTCTTTATTGCACATAAAAATAAAAATAAAAATACAAATACACAGAGAGGAGACAAAGGCGAGCTTATCCCTAAAAAGGGATCTCTTCCAGCTAACCTAGTTAGGAAAAAACATTTGGTTATATAGAGGATGAGGAGGATGTCATGTTTGCTGGACTATAAGACATTTTGTAATGTTATACAATATGATCCAGAATGAAATGGCTTACTATATTCTTGTTTGGAACTATTTTTGTCTAAGGAGGTAAAATATTGCAGTGACCTGAGTCTGAGTAGTGCTCTAATTTTATGTCAATCGGACTTAGATAAAAATTTATAAACTATGCATGTAACCTGCATTAATATCTGCCACATGGGAGCATACAAATATATCTGACATATGCTACTGGCTCTAGAATAGTCATATTAGATATTTATCACACTTTGTTGCATTAGATATGCTGATAGCTGGCTGGTGCTTGTACTAATGATAACATTTTGTATTGTGTGTGGATGAGTACATATTATTATTGTTGCAGAAGCTGCCAAAGAGCAAAAGAAGAAAGACCGTGGTGCTCGTGAATCCAAGACAATCACAGTGGAGACATATGCCAGTGTGTTGTTAGGCCCCAACCCGGACATAGGCATTCTGCCGACCAGCTCTCGTCGGACTCCACCCAAAGAAAGCGTTATTCCTGATGACGATGAAACCATCAGCTTCTTCTGTGGTAACCCGCTGGTTGAAGTCACTAAAGGGGTGCTCCATTTGTATAAAGAAAAGTGAGTATCTGACTTTACGACAAGTTACAAACATGTGGGTAGAAAATTATTAAAAGTGCCATATAAGGTAGGTTATTTGTGTGTGGTGTGGGGTAATTCAATTTGTCCTAAAATAACAAAAAGTTACTAAAAATGGAATAATTCTTCGCTGACTTTGGTCAATTTCATCAATCAATGTAGTATTTGGCAATTTTTTATTTAATTTATGAATCAAAGC
>NC_133480.1:16120881-16145433 GCF_025370935.1 Choristoneura fumiferana
TTAAGGAGTGTTGGTTTGAACATCGTATTTTTTAATTAATGGTCAAAAATAACTAAAATTCTGCTTACGCAATACTTGAATGGCCCCCTATTGAAATAACGCCTCATTCAATAAATCATAAAAAGTTTAGGTAAGTGGTTTGGCCTATAGCTTCTCAAGCTTGTGGATCAAACAAAGGCTTGCACCTCAAAGGGTTATGTTTTTCGAACGTATATATGTATGTCTATTTCTTTAGTCCTCTTTGTAGCTTAAACAGCTGAACGGATCTTAGCATATGAGGTATCATAAGTTTCACTCTAGTCAACCTATAATTACTTACACATTTAAATGATTTTACTCGTACTATGATGTCTTATGTAATTCAAAATGATTTGAAACCATAAAATGTGAAACACACGAGTACTTCTATAATTAATTCATCGATGAAATGGAACATCTACTAACTAAAAATCGAACTATGAATATAATAATAATAATATAATATTTATATTTAATTATCAATTGTTGGTGAAACCGTAAATTTCTACATTGGTCTTAGTTACTATTAAGAGTCAGACTCGTGTGGCAAAGACTAGGTGCCCGATTAGATAACCTGTGGGTCGGGTCACCAGGTTCGACCCTCAGAGTAAGCTTAGCAAAGTTTACAAAATGTTGAAACACAAAATATACTTATAAAAATGTAATGCGTGTCTTGAAAACACTCGCCGATCAACATTCGTATTTTTCATGAAATATTGATGATGTGAACAAATGTGAACTCGTGGCTTTGAAGTGATATTCGATTTAAGGTTTTTTGGCGATTCTAGAGTAAAACAGGAAAAAACCTTAGCTTACTTAACTAACAAGAGTGAACGTGGGGTGTTAAATAAACATTGTATGGGGACAGTGAAATTCTTAATATTAGCTTTTCTGGCATTAGACTTCCTTTGACGACTCCGGTTGTTAATGCTCTACGTTCTGCACCTATAACACCAATCGATAACGGGTGCAGATATCTTAGACACACGTGGCAGACAATGCGATGGCACATGAATGTGTGGGTGCAAATATGACGATAGAGTCAGTGTGGGCTTAAGAAAAGCCTGCTTGTGGCACTAAGTATACTGCCCTATCAAAATCACTATTGAGTTATTTATGCCATGTGATGCAAAATGTCTTAAGCCACACATAAATAACTGAAAAGTTTTTTTTGAGATAGCGCCCTTTGGCTTAGGAGGGCAGTATACACGGTGTTAAAAAATCCTATAGTACGGTCGGTTCTCTAGCATAAGTATCCACTTTTCTATGTAACTAAGTATGAAAGAAAAAGTGGATACATTAGTTAGGGAACCGACCTTACGATATTTTATTATGAGTGTACACTCCGTTAGCTCTTAAAAAAACCTTCGGATTTTAGAAGCATGCTTCGGGTATAGACGATGACACCCGATCGTGATATGCGGTTCTGTTCTGTTACCAACTTGCAAAACTTTTTAAAAGTTATATAGAATAACCATCAGTACAAAATAAACCTTACTGTAATAATATTACGCTTCTTTATCTTTTTCTGATTTTAACACAATATGACTTTTTGTCATGATCAGCAGCTACAAAATCAGCATTTTCGAATTCTTCCGTCGTTAATTTAAATAGAGAACACCCCGCCGTAACACGCTACTTTTATTTGGAAGTATACAGAGATACTGTATCTACTTCTCTTGGGTATGTCTAATGAATTTTTTGGTCTGCTTTCGTTTAATATCTTTTTAATGTACTTTTCGCTCCCCGTTGCTTCTATAACTCGGTCTTAAGCCTTATAAAAATATTTACGATCACTTTTCTAGAAACTTTCAGCTTCTTTACAAAATATTTATATACATTATAAACAATTTCCCGTGGTTGGCTATTTACAGAAATACCCATGGAAAACAATTTTAGAAAAATAATAAACTAAATAAATAAGTAAGTGGTGGTTTTAACTGCTCCATATAAATCAATGAAAACACAACAAGTGCTCTCTTCGCGTGATGGATTACTACTAAGTCAAAAAGACAATCGTCATTTTCTACTAACGAATCCTTCCGATTTCCCCCGAAACCCGAAGGTACATTAAGATTACTGGTTACCGACACGATATAAGTAAAAAAAAAATATTAGAAAAAAATAATAAGGTTTTTATGGAAGTTGACCCATACCATAGAATAGATAGTACCCATACGAAGTTTTTATCTCCGTACGAAAGGTTCGAATTTCAATATTTTCCCACTTTTATCGTATTAAGTAATCAGCAGCCTCAATGTAGGTAACCGTAAAGGATTCGCTTTGGTCGGTCGGTGCGCGCGTTGTGGTTATACTATTACCTAGGCTACTACTTTTCGACTGCACGTGCGATCATTATCATCCTATCCCCGTCTACCCACTGCTGTCAACATAAATACTGTTGTATAAACTGGCTAATCAAAATGTTTAAATTTCTTATCTTTACTATACATTGTATTCTATCTGATGTACGTATGTCACTTCAATAAACAAAGTCAAATACAACATTCGTTATCAGCACGAAACTCTATATTTAACTGAGTATTACTTATAAAAACTATATATTCTTTATAAAATGAATCTACTAGTTTTTTCCAGTATGTGCGTTTATAAATTATGAAAATCTGTGAAAATTTTCAATGGTTCACGAAGATAATTTTCATACTTCTATTTTGTTGTGACATCAAACAGCTGTGCGTATAAATATGGCAAATAATTCGATTTCTGCATAAACCACTCATAAACAGAGACGGTTATTCCGTATGGAAATTCAAAATGCGTATGTACCTTATGCATGAGAGTTATGGGAGACGATCATCGGATATTCTGATGATAGTAAAATTCTACTAAGGTAAAATCACGTAACGATCAGGAAGGCGTTATCGAAATATGTCTCACTTTAGATGGTATGGCAATAACTCATGTAAGGTCATGCAAAACAGCCAAGGAAGCTTGGGATGCTCTTTCGTCCGCTTACGAGGACAAAGGTTTAGGGCGACGTATAAACCTCGAACGGAAACTGTACAGGTATGTCTTGATGATTTTGATTCCAATATAGAGACGTACATAAATGCTGTCATGTCAACTGTGCAAGATTTAGCCGACATTGGCAAAATTATGGAAGATGCTTCAATAGCTGCGATTCTTCTTGAGTTTAAGTCCTCATATGCACCTTTAGTAATGGCTTTGGAAAATTCCAACATAGACATTACAGTGGATTTATTAAGACCAAATTATTGAATGAATTGAATAAACCAGCTATAGATAACCCAGGTACTGCTCTTCGTACACGATGAACCAGAACAAACCTTCTACATCCAAACCGAAGAAACCTATTGTGTGTTACGACTGCATGGAGCCAGGACATAAGCGTCCAGATTGTCCCCATAAAAGGACAAGAAGAAGAGCCCGTAAATCATCACAAATTCTCTATGTGCACTGAATGTCAATGACGGATTAGAGCGTGATAAATGGTTTATTGATTCTGGAGCTTCAGCACACATGACGTCACGAGGCGGATTGGATGAATAATGTGAGAACTTCGTCTATTGGGGACTGTAACCATTGCAAATGGAGATGTACTGCCCAGTAAAGGCATTGGAGATATTTCTATACCACTTGCGGTCAGAATACTGATATAAAGAAGAATTTCGGACGACTGGAGAGAAGTTTCCAAGTAGGACTACTTGGAACTTTCTCTCCAGTCGCGAAATTCTTCTTTACGCATGTTGTTCGCATTGGCTGCGGAAGAGGAATGAAAATGCACCATTTAGACGTTGTACGGCATTTTAAACGGATTTTTGAGGAAGAAGTATATATGAGTCAGCCGGAAGGATTTATAAAACTGGTCAAGAAGATAAAGTATGTTTACTGAAACGATCGCTTTATGGCCTCAAACAGGCTTCACGAGCATGGTATAAAAAGTGACCGAAATTTTACAATGCATAGGTTTTAAACAAAACTCCTTCGGAACATGTATTTATACCAAAAAGTTTGGTAACGAGTTAATAATACTCGCTTCCATGTCGATGACATTGTCATTTGTACAAAGAAAATAAAACGCTAATACTGTCATATCTGACTTGCGGAATCATTTTAGTTTGAAAGTGATTGGCAAACTTAGTTATTACTTGGGTTTAAATATACATTACAAACCTAATGAGATTAAAATATCTCAAGAAAGTTACATTCGTGATTTGCTAAAAGTTTCACATGATGGACTGTAAGAGCGTTCCTACGCCGTTGGAAACTAAAAAGTTTCTGCCGAGTGAGAAGAATGTAAGTGAATCTTCATTATCCTATCCGTATCAGCAATTGATAGGCTCACTCAATTTTCTGGCCGTTAATACTCGTCCAGACATTGCTTTTGCTACATCATATTTGAGTCAATTCAATACTAAATATGATAAAAGTCATTGGAAGGCGGCAAAACGTGTATTACAATATTTGAAAGGCACTATGGATTTGGGCATTACTAGGAGAAAGACGGGTGATGTCTATTGGCTACGCGGATGCAGATTGGGCCAATTGTCCTATGGATCGTCGTTCATACACCGGATTCTATTTTTCTATGGCCGGGGAGCCATTTCATGGGAAAGTAAGAAGCAAACCACCATTGCCCTGTCGTCCAGCGAAGCGGAATATATGAGTTTGTCCAGTGCGGGTAGAGAGGCTGAATTTCTGAGGCGATTGATGTGTGAACTTACTGGTATGTCAACTGTTATTACTATTTATAATGATTCACAGTCTGCCCAGAAGTTGGCATTGAATCCGGTTCACACAACAGAACCAAGCATATAGACACAAGATTTATTATATACGAGATTTATTATCGAACAATATTGTTAATGTCGTATATATCAATACTTTGGAGATGTGGGCTGAGTACTAACTAAGCCATTGGCTCGTATCAAGCATCAGAATTGTATAAAAGGAATAGGTTTATGTTTATAATTTTGTTTTGATTACGGGGGAGTATGTTGTATAACTGGCTAATCAATGTTTAAATTTCTTATTCTTTACTATACATTGTATTCTATCTGATGTACGTATGTCACTTCAATAACAAAGTCAAATACAACAAATACAATATACTTTAAAACCTTTCGCACTCCACTGAAATTGAACAGTTCAAGCACTCTTGAGAAATTTCACAACCATTCACTAACTCTGCAGACATTGCATTAGTGTATACGCTACTGCCCATATTGGCTTCTCAAACTCAATAAGAGAAGGCAGATGTTACTTGTTTATGTCATAAAGTTGGAGAAACAGATTGGTTTACAAAGCAGGGCTAGATGTAACCTAGCTTGAAATAGCAAAGGTATATCGTCTGAGTTATCTAAATACTGAGGAGGTAGTAATTTGAGTATATTAATGCTATACAACCACTTACGCAAATGTGCAAATATGTATGATNTTCTTCACTTGACCATATCGAAATACAAACTGAAACATAGATGCACAGAAAAAACCAGAAAAATAGACCAGCGCCGGGAATCGAAGTCAGGTCCTCGGCATTCCGTGCCACATGCTATACCGCTACACCACCACTGGACAGGGGTACAGACACGAATTTCTCTTATGCACCACTTATCTCAGCTTGTTTGTTTCTTATTTAGTCACATCTAGCAGCGACACTAGCGACATCTATGCTGCAGCCCTCATCGGAAACGTTCAGGCATTCCATTGGAACTAACCGCCACCCGGACAAGAGATGTCGTTATTAACCCTTTGCCGCCATGGTTGGTTAAAACATGACACAAAAAAAAGTGCCATAGTGGCCATGTCGGCAATCGCATTTCGTGGCGCATATGGAACGATTTTCAGATTTAAAAAATTGGTTGTCTGTGGCCAACCGTGGCGGTTTAAAAAGCTAGGCAATCAAATTAAGATTGGTTTTTGGAACTTTTTGTTTTTTTATTTCAACTCAATATTTTGATTCCAAAAACTAATCTTAATCTTCACTTGACCTCATTTTGACATTAACTTTTGGAGGTAAAAGGTTCCTTGTGCAATAACAATATTTTTCATAGGAATGACATCATCAATATTCAACCAATGTTTATTATTAGTTATCTAGTACTTTCATCCAAATAATAGCAAAAGTGAAACTACCTATGTATAATAAAATTGTTACGAGGAGGTCTTTGATGTCATGTTTGCTGGACTATAAGACATTTTGTAATGTTATGCAATATGATCCAGAATGGACATGGCTTACTATATTCTCGTTTGGAACTATTTTTGTCTAAGGAGGTAAAATATTGCAGTGCCTGAGTCTGAGTAGTGCTCTAATTTTATGTCAATCGGACTTTGATAAAAAATTTAAACTATGCATGTAACCTGCATTAATATCTGCCACATGGGAGCATATAAATATATCTGACATATGCTACTGGCTCTAAGAATAGTCCATATTAGATATTTATCACACTTTGTTGCATTAGATATGCTGATAGCTGGCTGGTGCTTGTACTAATGACATTTTGTATTGTGTGTGGATAAGTACAATATATTATTGTTGCAGAAGCTTGGGCCAAAGAGCAAAAGAAGAAAGACCGTGGTGCTTCGTGAATCCAAGACAATCACAGTCGAGACATATGCCAGTGTGTTGTTAGGCCCCAACCCGGACATAGGCATTCTGCCGACCAGCTTCTCGTGGACTCACCCAAAGAAAGCGTTATTCCTGATGACGATGAAGACCATCAGCTTCTTCTGTGGAACCCGCTGGGTTGAAGTCACTAAGGGTGCTCCATTTGTATATAAAGAAAAGGTGAGTATTGACTTTACGACAAGTACACCATGTGGGTAAGAAAATTATTAACTTCAACTTCAACTTTTTTTGTTTAGTGGCAATCGGTCGCTTTTGGTTAGCGTCCATTACTGCCAATGACACCTGACAGCAGCAAAGTGTATATTGTGTCAGACCGGTTGGATAAGATTTCTAAACGGGGGTTGTGGAAGCGAGTTTGTTGCGTACCTGCAATAGACATACACAAAACATAGGGACAGCACAAAACATAGAAGACAGTACAAAACATTTAGACATTACAGATCGGATCAAAGGGAGCGACAAAAGCGAAAAAGCACCTATAGTTTTATTTTTTCTTTAGTTATATAATTAATTAACATGTTAAGGATTTTCTTGTTGGAGGAGGCATGAAGTAGGAGGGTTTTGAGGTTGGTGGGTTTGGGAATACAGGGGGAAGGATGTTGTAAAGGGGAACAGTTCTCATGGGGCAGTTTAACAGAATGTGGTCGGCGGTACCCTCCTCCAAGCCGCATGGACAGAGGGGGGATTGAACAATACCCCATCTATACAGGCGGGATGGAGCACAAGTATGTCCGATACGTAATCTGCAGATGACAGAGGTTGTCTGTTTGTTCGCTTGACGAAACCGGAAAAACCAAGGCTTAGGGGGGATGTTTGGTTGAATATCCCCGTAATGACGGCCTTTGACCAGTAAGGAGCACTCATAATGACGGAGCCAAAGAGAGGTGAGATCGGATTTGGCAGCAGAGAAGAGGTCATAGAAATAGCAGTGGGAGTGATCCAAGCTGCCGATCTCTATGGCCTCCTTAGCATATGCGTCAGCGACCTCGTTTCCCCGGATCCCAGAATGACTGGGAATCCAGGCCAACGAGATCTCAAGGTTGCGGAGATGGGCTTCGAATAGGGATTGCCTGATGAGTAGCACTAAAGGATAGTTAATTTTGGCAGAGAAAGGATTGGCCGTGATGGATTGTAAACCGCTAAGAGAGTCCGTAAAAATTATCGAGTTGCTAATACCATGAGCATTAATGTATTTAACGGCTTCCAGAATAGCGACTAGCTCACCGGTAAAGACTGACGTGTGAGGTGGGCACTTAAAGCTCAGGATAACTGAATCTTTCGGGATCCAGACTGCCGAACCCACAGCGCCGCCAACCATAAGCCTGGAGGCATCTGTGAATAACAAAGACCAGCCTTGCCAGGAGTTTTCGATGTTGTGTAGAAAAGAACTGTTAGCTCCGGGCTGGTTCTTTGTTATTCCGAAGTTAAGGATGATGTTGGGTTGAAAGATTAGAGCATCGTAACTGTGAGCAAAAAGGGGGAGAAGGGAGCATGTGAAAGAGGGGTCTGGGAGGTTATTGAATTTGCGGAAGCTATTGATAAGACATGGCGGGTTTTTGTTGAACCAGAATCCACTGTCAGTAATTAAATCCGATAGTTCTTGCAGCTTAGGTAAGAGGGGGTGGTCGTCCAGAAGGGAAAGTCTGAGGAAGAAACGATCAGCCAGGTATTGACGTCGGAGGTAAAGGGGGGGGTCAGTTGCTTCTACTTGAAGGGCATTGGTCGGGGAGGATTTCATGGCTCCCAGGATAACCGGAGGGACTGGTACTGGATTTTGTCCAGTTTACCTAAGGCCACCTTGTTACAAGGTTCTAAGATAAAGGAGCCATAATCAAGGACGCTGCGTACTATGGCATTATAGAGGAGTTTCTGGGAATAGGGGTGGGCACCCCACCACACACCCGAAAGACAACGCAGAATGTTGATGTTTGATTGGCACTTTTTAACTGTGGAATCAATATGGGGGCAACCGGAAAGCCGAGAGTCAAGCGTAACGCCTAGAAATTTGACTTGTTTACTGACAGGGATTAGTTGATTATTGAAGGCGACTTCCACAGGGGGGAACGACCTTTTCCTAGTAAAAGGAACCACGCTACATTTGGAAACTGAAAGGGAAAGACCATGGACAGCAAGCCATTCACCCAGGTAGAATAGGGCTTGGTTCAAGTTGCAGGTGGCTACTTCGACGGAATGGGACGATGCGTACAAAGCTATGTCGTCTGCGTATTGCAGTATGTTGCAGAACGGTGAAACAGCCTCGTCAAGGTCGTGGGTGTACAAGCTGTAGAGCAAGGGACTTAATACGGATCCTTGTGGAAGACCTTGCCAGATTAGCCTCGGAGTGGAATGGGAACCATTATGTCTCACCTCGATGGATCGTTCCATTAGGAAGTTGCATATGAAATGCGTCAGCTTCTGCGGCAGACTCAGCTTAGATAGTTTATCTCTGAGTAAGGAGAGTATGACACTATCATACGCGGATGATACGTCCAAGAATACGCCAACAAGGAACTCGTTCCTTGAGAGGGAGATCCTGATGTCAGTTGTTAAAATCGAGAGACTATCCATGGTGCCCATTCCTCTCCGAAAACCAAACTGGCTTTTGGACAGTATTTTATTTGATTCTACGAACCACTCCAGGCGTTTCTTAATCATGTGCTCTAGGATTTTGAGAAGGCAGGATGATAAGGCGATTGGACGGTGGGAGGAAGGAAGGAGGGGATCTTTCCCTTGTTTATGTAGAGGGATGATAATTTGTTTTTTCCAAGCCTCTGGAACGAAACCCAGGTCGAGGAAATGGTTTAAAAGGTCTAGAAAGTATTTTTTGGTAACCTGGCCAGATTTGGCAAGAAAAGCGTACGGGATACTATCTGGACCAGGAGCCGAGTTCTTGAGGTGGTCTAACGATGCCAAAAGTTCTAACCACGAAAACGGTTGGTCGAGATTATTATGAGGGCAATTCAAAGGATAGGGGGAAGGGAGGGAGTTAACATGGGGGACAGTGGGGGGAGACAGGGTGTCTATAAATGCCGTGAGCCAAACTGAGGAGTCGTTACTAGGCGCATCTCGGGCTATGAATGAACCTCTAAAACGTTTTATGGCTTTCCATAGAACAGTTGATGGAGTGCGGGGCGAGATACTTTGGCAGAAGTTTATCCATCCAAATTTCTTTTTTTTTTTGAACAAACGTTTCGCCTGAGCCGCGGTCTTTTTGAATGCGAGAAAGTTATCCAGGGACATGTTTCCACAATACGCTTTCTCGGCCTCGTTCCTTAGGCGAATCATGTCCGTACATTCAGAGTCCCACCAAGGTGGGGAGGACCTAGCCTTATAACGTTTTTTAGGCGGAATATTTTTGTCAGCTGCAACTATGAAGGCCTCGATCAGGTTGTCATGACAAATACAGGCGTTTTCTGGTAAGACAATGGGCATCTTGCTGACTGCTGCATCCAAGTCCGCCGCGAACTGGTCCCAATCAGCCTTGGACAGGTGGTACCTATTAGAATTTGGGGGAGTACTGGGTTGGGAAAAGGATGTAGGGAAGGATATTAAGATTGGAAGGTGATCACTACCGTGGGAATCCTGGAGCACAGACCACGAGAGAAGGGTGCCAAAATGTGGAGAGCACAGGGAAAGATCGACGGCACTAGAGTTCAGGCCTGGTGCCGTTCTGCGCGTCGGAGAACCATCATTGAGTAGGCAGATGTTTTTGTCCTCCATCAGGTCAACGAGATCACAGGCTAAGGCGTCGTAATCGGCGCTTCCCCACATGAGATGATGACAGTTAAAGTCACCTAAAATGAGGAATGGGCCCGGAAGGGCGGAAAATATGTGCTCGAGGTCTGAGATATTAATGGAGAGCGGATCGTAAATATAGATCGAAAGAACGGTAAAGTCCATGATCTTGGCGGCGACTGCATTAATGCCGTAAGGGATAGGGGGAAGAGTTATACGATTATACGTGACAGAAGATTTGATGAGAAGGGCGGCTCCTGCGTAGCCATCATCTCTGTCATGTCGGAGGCACGAGAAGCCAGGCACCCGGAACCGGGCTCCCGGAACCAACCAGGTCTCCGATATGGCAAAGACAGTAGGGTCATACGAGGATACCATTTGCAAAATTTCGTGTTTTTTAGGGCGGAGACTGTGACTGTTCCACTGGATGAGATGGAACATTTACAACTTGGAGAAATTGTGAAAGTTTGTTGGCGACGTTGGGCGGTAGGGGGAAATCATCCATTTTGCTGAACATATTGATCAGCAAGGATAGAAGGACGTCCAGCAGGTTATCGTTGGGGGGGGACTGAAAGGGGGAGGAGGGCGGGGAGCCTGGGGGCCGGAGGGCGGCACCATTCCTCGGAGGAGGGGGGTTGCGGTCTCTAATTAGGGCTTCGTGAGCGGCACGGTCATATCCTTGTGATAGAGGACGATGGGGGGACCTTGGTATGTAGACCGTTTTCCTGTAACTTTGGGATGGACTTTGAGTGTGGGTGGGGAAGGCAGAGTGTTGGGTTTGAGGCATAGGATCAGTTTGGGAATAGGGGGGGCTCTGAGCCGCGTCTGCGTAGGATCTCTTAACAGGGGGGAACCTTTCGCAAGCCTGAGAGTAAGAGATGTTGTCGTCAGACATTGCTGCTTTGATAGCCTGTTGACGAGTGTGTTCTGGACAGGTCTTGTGTGTAGCAAAGTGCCTGCCTGAGCAGAACAGACAAAACGCTAAGTCTTCCTGCACAGTACATGTTTTGCCTGTATGCTCTTGGCCACATTTGAAGCATTTTGGTTTTGATCGACATTGATCCGCTACGTGTCCGAATTTACAGCAGCTGTGGCACTGTATTGTGGGCAAAAGATACTTTTCTACTACTAACGATGTGTAACAGCAGAAAATTCTGGCTGGCAAAACTTGTCCGCTAAAAGTTATCACCACAGTACCTGTAGGGATCCACTCAATGCCGTCGGGTTTGTGTACTTTTCGGTTAAGTCGCCTGGCTTTAAGGATGCCCCCCACAGCCAGAAGGAAGCTCCACATCATTGACAAAAGCATCCAGCGCTAGGTCCGTGGGTACTCCCCTGACAATACCCATGCGTGTGATATTAAATGTAGGGATAGTAGCCTCGAAATTTTTAGATGCGAGTAGTGGGTCCGATAAAAAGGTATTAGCTGCCTCTGCGGAGTTAAACTCTACACTAACACGGTTTCTACCTACTTTTTTGATACCATCTCGCGCTATGTTCTGTATACGCGAGTTTACCATCACTTGTCCAAATTTGATAGGATTTAGGGTAGTACCAGCGGAGGGATCTGATTCTGACTTGGATACATGGACAAGGAAAGGACCTCCGTCGTTTGACGTGTATTTACGTCCATTTTTTAGGTCCGGATGTTCGTAAAGGTGGGCTATGGAGTCGGAAGGAGCCCTGGTCCCCAACTTAGTTGGGGGCTGGGATCCATCCAGCACCGTAGCCCTCCTTTTTGCCCCCAGTAGAGTTATTTCGGCGTCCATCGACACCTCCGATTGGCTGTCTTGCGACAAGTTCATCGGTGCGCCGATGGAAACCGGTTCCCTAACAGAGGTTATGTCTGGAGGTTTGGGGGGATATGCGACATTGCGGGGTTAGCAGCGTACGAGTATTTGTTAAAACACTTACTGAACGACGATACTGGTGGGTCACACAACAAAACACGTAAAAAATAGCACTAGGCCACAAAATTTCGTAGATCCGACACAAACACGTGCTGTCACCAAGGAAGCCAAGTGGTCAGCCTCTAGAAAATTATTAAAAGTGCCATATAAGGTAGGTTATTTTGTCTGTGGTGTGGGGTAATTCAATTTGTCCTAAAATAATAATAAAGTAACTAAAAATTGAATAATTCTTCGCTAACTTTGGTCAATTTCATCAATCAATGTAGTATTTGGCAATTTTTTATTTCATTTATGAATCAAAGCTTGAAAATGCATGTTTTCAAATGGCAAAACAATGTTTAAGCTACCTTTATACTTACAACAGAGTTATAATGGTTTGAAATTAGTGTATTCACTTCACATGCAAGTAGCGCCATACATTTTGCATTTAGATCTTACTTGAAGAATTCTGTTTGTTCTCCAGCGAGCTGAAAGAAGCTCCGGAGGCCAAGACGCTGTGCCTCCTGTCAGTGCCGGGCGCGCTGGGCGCCAGCGACCTGCTGGCCTTCGCGGCCGCCTGCCAGCAGGACATCGCGCACGTCAGGGTGCTCCGGGACGGCTCGCCGGACCATTACATGGCGCTGCTGACGTTAGTGCCTGATACTGTACTTGCATACTCGCCTCGTTCACCCGCAGATACCTGCATTCATTGGCGTATTGGATCAATGAGGGCTATTGCGTGTCGTGAATTCGACACTAGAGGCGCTAGTGTAGCGAGAGACCTCTGAAATGTCAAATGTCACTTTTTGGGTGAGTTACGCGGGTTTAATATATGCGTTACGGGGCAATGAATGTCTGTGTTTTGAGACAGTTTTGACTTTCGAAGACCTTTATCCTCCCTTTTTTCGGAACAAAACGGGATTATGTTAAATTTGTTTTAATGTCCGTAATAACATACTGACCACTATACTTCAGGCGGGACCTTTGCCTACAGTGGCGCCAACTGGAGAGCGCCAAAACGCTAGCACTCATTCCAGGGTAGGCAGCTGGTTGTTTGCGCCTGAGGCAGCACGCCAACCTCCTGCAGTAGGGTAGACAACACTAGTGCTGCTTACCCTCAATGTACGCTATAATAGCCTGTATTCAACCTGCCACAGTGGAGCGTAATAGTACATTGTGTCTTAAGGGCGGTAAATAAGGAATTACGAACGAGCGTCGACTTCGGGCTTTAATGAGTCGATGTTCGTAATTCTAGTACCGCCCGTGCGACATACAATGTTTTTCATCACATTTGCGAGTATAATTTTATATTTCTAAAAGAAAAAATATAATTGTTCCAAATATTGGCGATACCTTAGGCTGCGCTCTTGGCAGCGCCGCCCCCCCCCCTGCCTCAGCATGTGCCTGAGCCGCGTGTGCTTGTGGTCCTGCTGCTGCACCATGCGCAGCAGCGCGCGCGCGCTTCAGTACGGGCACTGACTCATTTACCGACCACGGGTTTCATGACAAGCACATTAAGGTCGAGGGTTTTATTTAGGGGGTTGCAATCAAGGTAGCCTTCATGTTTTGACACTGTTTACGAGCAAGTGTGATGAAAAAAAATATGTTCTGTGCTTATCAGGTTCCGCAGCAACGAGGCTGCGCGCGAGTTCCACAGCGCGTTCGACGGCGTGCCGTACAGCAGTCTGGAGCCCGCGGCGCTGTGTCGCGCGGCGTGGGTGGCGCGCGTGGCGTGCGGCCGCACCGGCGCGCCGCCCCCCGCCCACACAGAGCTGCCCACCTGCCCGTGTGTCTCGGTACGTAGCTAGTAGCTACATGCATGCAGGGAAAACAAACAAAAAATAAGCATTTTATTCAGGATCGAAAAAGGCGAGTGGCGTGGGTTACGATTTGAGTGTAGCGAGCATCGTAAGAAAACGACACGAGTTTTTTTTTACTACAATAACGTTGCGTACAACAGTTTTTCTACGACTAGGTACTTTGAAGCTTAATTTTTTTTCATATGGAAACTGGCAAACGCAAATAGAAGATAACAACAATTAAACGAGTGGAAAATATTGATTAACCTTGATTTTAATTTTACTTGCCAGCTATGCATTATGTTCGAGAAAAAGTAGGTATGTTTGTTGCAGAGCGCATGGACGAGAGCGTGGCGGGCGTGCTGAGCGTGCCAGTGCGCGCACGCGTTCCACGCGGACTGCCTCGTGCGCTGGCGGGACGCCTCCTGCCCGTGTGCCGCTGCGCGCAGACACCCGAGCCGCGCGGACAGGCGCGCTGCGGACAGTGCGCGCTGGAGGGGGCTCCGGCCGGTCAGTAGACAGTGGCTGCCTAGGGTATCAGACTGCCTCGTGCGCTGGCGGGACGCCTCCTGCCCCGTGTGCCGCTGCGCGCAGACACCCGAGCCGCGCGGACAGGCGCGCTGCGGACAGTGCGCGCTGGAGGGGGCTCCGGCCGGTCAGTAGACCAGTGGCCTGCCTAGGGTATCAGACTGCCTCGTGCGCTGGCGGGACGCCTCCTGCCCCGTGTGCCGCTGCGCGCAGACAACCCGAGCGCGCGGACAGGCGCGCTGCGGACAGTGCGCGCTGGAGGGGGCTCCGGCCGGTCAGTAGACCAGTGGCCTGCCTAGGGTATCAGACTATGCCAAGCCGAGAGATATGTTTTAGTATTTTTTATCATTTAGTGTACCTACATCCATCTTGTTACCAAAGCGCACTGAAGGCATGCTATTACTAGATAGAATTTTACAGACATACAAGTGTATGTCCACACAAGGACAATTTCGTCCGTTTCAGAACTCATTCTCTCCCACAGGCACCGCACTTTACATCGCACTAAAACCAGAATACCTAAGTACTTATTTAATTTTTGAAATGATTGCATCAAATCACAACGCTACGCTACGGCACACTGTTCGAAATAACAATCATGAAGTTAGTTAGAAGTTATTCATCTCGCCCGCGCACTCGCGTTCTAAACCAAAGGCAACAAACTTCACACCGTAAGCCAGAATCAAAATTGCAAAGATATTGGCAAAACCGGGGGGGCCGGCCGGTCAGTATGTGGGGGCGGACAGGCGCGCTGGAGGGGGAGGCGGCCGGTCAGTATGTGGGGGCGGACAGGTGCGCTGGAGGGGGGGGGGGCGGTCAGTATGTGAAAAAAGCCTCCATGATGTTGATTATTCAAACTTCAAAGAACGAATGAAAGTCAATAAATAATAACTCGGTATTTAAATACTACCTACATTATTGTAATTAAATAATTCCACATACCCAGTGTTATATGTAACAATTAGCAAGGGTGTATAATCATTTACATGCTTTTGCGGTATCACAAGTAATAGTTAATGTTTTTTATGTTTTTCAATAAAAAGACTCGTCAAGTTTGTTTACCCTTTTTCTAATGCTAAAAAAATGATGTATAGTATAGGGTCAATTAGGGTCTGCCCGCATTTGAGACTCGCGAGTCTTGACGTAATGTATTAATGTGTTGTGCAGAAGAAGGCGACGAGTCCAGCCGCGACCACAGCGGACTGGCCGAGGGCCAGGACGCGGAGGGCGGCTCGCTGTGGATCTGCCTCATCTGCGGAAACGTCGGCTGCGGCAGGTATACTAAAACACGACACGCAGGTGACAGGTGGGACTCTCCACTCCCGGAGATGGACACAACTCCATACCCACCTATAGCCAACTTCTTTACTTTTAATGTATCATACTAACACTAGATCATAGGACATTGTAATTTATTAAGCCAATATGGATTTTTATGTGACTTAAAAAAAGTACTGAATTAAACTGAACTGTACTTACAGTTCAGTTCCACTTGGAAACCAATCCACTTGGATTGGTTTTACAAGTTTAGTTTGCATACCTACTTTGTAAATAATCTCGTATCAGTACGTAAACACAATTGACCCTTGAAAAAATGATAATTAATTTCACTCGGAAAAATTATGGTTTTAAGCACTTAAGACCTTTTTTAAAAGTAGTGACTAATGGTTCTTTTACAAGTATTTTTTATTCTGCCAGCGCTTTCAGAAATACTGTCATCCATTGCCAAGAAAAATGCACTGCAAGAAACAGCAGAAAGTTATTAAAATTAACGCATAATAATATATCTATTTGTTTCAAAACTCGCGACTTCATATGACAAAAAATCAATAACATCAATACCTACATCTAAGCTACGCATTATTGCATTCTGATTTTTTGAACTTTTCAGTACAGGCCAAAACCGACCAAACCTCAGAATTTGAGGGCACCCTGTATAGTTTAGATTTAGATAAGTAAGTAGTTTTTAGTTGACTATTTAGGTATTGAGTTAGCGCGATTTGACAGGTACGCGAATGGGCACGCGGCCAAACACTTCCTGGCGTCCAACCACACGTTCGCGCTGCAGCTGGGCTCCAACAGAGTGTGGGATTACGCAGGTATGCTTCCCGCTCTCACGCGCTCCAACAGAGTGTGGGATTACGCAGGTATGCTTCCCGCTCTCACGCGCTCCAACAGAGTGTGGGACTACAGAGGTATGCTTCCCGCTCTCACGCGCTCCAACAGAGTGTGGGATTACGCAGGTATGCTTCCCGTTCTCACGCGCTCCAACAGAGTGTGGACTACGTAGGTATGCTTCCCGCTCTCACGCGCTCCAACGAGAGTGGGACTACGTAGGTATGCTTCCCGCTCTCACGCGCTCCAACAGAGTGTGGGACTACGCAGGTATGCTTCCCGCTCTCACGCGCTCCAACAGAGTGTGGGACTACGCAGGTATGCTTCCCGCTCTCACGCGCTCCAACAGAGTGTGGGACTACGCAGGTATGCTTCCCGCTCTCACGCGCTCCAACGGAGTGTGGGACTACGCAGGTATGCTTCCCGCTCTCACACCCTACCTAGGATATCATTACTGTCGAGGTTCTACTATGGAAAAACACCAACAGTATGTACATACCTACTTATACACGAGTCCAGAATTAGGCGAACCAACTTGACAGTTAATTACACACAAATGTTGCCACAGTTACACCAGTGCTGTAATATCGATATTACAAAAAAAACTTAAAGGCTGACACGGAATATAAAAAACCTGACGCGAGGGCAGCACTTCTACGTTTTTTATTGCAACATTCTTTACACTTACTATACAATACCTACCAGTCATATTGACAATGGTGTCGGTGATGTTATTTAAATGAATATTTTGTAATCCCTCTGACTTTTTACATTTTTCTATGACAAAATACTTTTATACATTGTGAATTAGTTTCCTTCCAAGGCTATGGATAATCTTCGGCATTTTAACGCACAAAAACACAAAATAGCACTTTAAAATACCATGCGCAAACAACGTTAAACTTTGACAGCAATAGACAGATGACATTTGAATTTAGTGTTACCAGTGCAAGAAATTAGTTCTATTGGTTTTCCGCAATATGGCGAGTTTTTTTATAATTCTGGTCAGCCTATCGATATTAATATTAAATCGATGTTAGAAAGAAACTCAATACGAAATAATAATAAAGAAATCATTTCTTTCAAAGATTTCGAAAAAAATTAACATCGGGAAGGACGCCATCCTCCATTTTGTTTTATTGTCATTTCATATAGGTATGTCATTCGACTTATCTGCCATCGGTTTGCTTGGAACTATTTTCGATTTTCTGAAATTTTCGTTATATATGAAAATAAAGTCCAAAAAAATATTTTGTAAGTATCGAAATAGTCTGGTAACATTTTTCAGTTGTCAATCTAGTTTGCCTAATATTTTGGACTCTAGTATAATTAGATAATGAGCGAGGGGAAGGCTGGTTAGATCATTTTCGTTATTTAACTACCTGTAGCGTAATTTCAATTCGCGGGTTTACCGAAATACTTTTTTTCTCACATAGTTTTTTGCTGAAGCTAACTTTCACAATCGTGTTTTTTTCCAAATTTTTATCGACGATGAAACAGTGTCGACGGACACCGCTACGGCTTACTTCTGTGTGCTTTTAGCCCCTTGGGTCGATGCATACTTCATAATCATCAGTCGGAGAACGTCTACTGCTCAACAAAGACCTCCCCCTTACAACGCCACAATCCACGACAAGTCGCCACTTGCGTCCACCGGTTTCCCACAATTCTCACACCATCAGTCCACCTAAGGGGATGCCAACTTAACTTTACCTATACCTTCTTCTTCTTCTTCGTCGTTTCACTCTTGACAGAGTGGTCGTGGTCATCATTTTCTAGGGCTGGTAGCAAGCTTAACAATACGCCTCAATTCCTCCCTGACAGCCGCCTTCCTTATGCTTGCGTGTAGTGGTCCTTCTATTGCTGCTTTGACCTGGTCTGTCCATCTCATAGGCGATCTACCTCGTGGCCTAGTGCCTTCGACTTTCCCCTGGATCACAAGTCGCTCCATAGCTGCGTCTCCTTTACGACATATGTGTCCGAAAAAAGTAAGGATGCGAGACTGCACTATGGACGATAGACGCTGTTTAATGCCGAGTTCTTGGAGTATGGACTCATTGGTACGGAATTCAGTCCATGAAACTCCCAGCATTCTCCTCCAGCACCACATTTCTAGAGCGTCTATCTTCCTTCGCTCCACCTCACGCAGCGTTCATGTTTCTTCGGCGTAGAGAAATATGGGGAACACGAGCGCTCGAACAAGTCGGATTTTTGTTGACCTATAAATGTTGCGGCTTCTCCATATTTTCCTCAACCTGTCCATTGCAGACCTAGCAATCGCCATACGTCTCTTCACCTCGTCGACGCATCCACCGCTATTCGTGATTAAGGCTCCCAGATAAATGTACGATTGAACCTATACTTAGTTTTACCTATACCTACCTACATATATTTCTGAGTCAATTATAACCTATGGAAAACCCCCGACATTGTCACTTCAAAGTTCAATATCTCAAAAACGGCTGAACCGATTATTAATATCTAAGAACCAGTGCTAGAAAACCAGCTTTCAATGAATAAAAAAACATTCAAATCGGTTCATCCGTTTAAGATCTACGGTGCCACAGACAGACACATAGCGGTCAAACTTGTAACATTCCTCTTTTTGTGTTGGGGGTTAAAAGTTGGGATAAAACGCGATTGTGAAAATAAGCGTCGGTTAAAAATGTTATTGGGAAAAAAGGGGATGGAAATTTTGCTAAGGAAATAAATAACGATTTTGGTAAATCGATCTACTCGTAACGAGGCACTGAACAATGTTTGCAGGCGACAACTTCGTCCACCGGCTGGTCCAGAACAAGGCTGACGGCAAGCTGGTGGCGGCGGAGGGGGCGGGGGGGGAGGCCTGCGGGGGGGACAAGCTGGACTCCGCGCAGCTCGAGTTCACGCACATCCTCACGCAGCAGCTCGACACCCAGCGGCAGTACTACGACGCGCGCATCCTCGAGTGAGTGCCGTGCCGTGCCGCGCCGTGCCGTGCCGCACGAACGGCCTGCTTCTGGCTAAAAACCCAGCCGAGTTTGAAAAGAGTTACGACAATGGACTTTATGTACAACCCATGTAAATTCAAATGTAATTAACCCGCACGATCGTAACGGCTGGGTTCGAAAGGGCTAACTCGTGGATCCGAGACGCGGAGCTGCATTTCTGTCTGTGGGGGAGGGGTTATAATAGACATCTCTCCAGGCAGGTGTTATGCTTGGGGACCGAAGTCCAACGGAAGAGCGACGTAATCGGTCGGAGTTTGAATGGGTTAGATGATGACGTTCTTTAGTCTAAAGGTCACAACTCATTACAGCCACCCGGCACCCTACCAGCACCGCCTCGCCTCGAGCGCTTAGTATTCTTCATATGGATTTGTATGGGTATGCGCTCACTACATCAACTCTCTAGAGTCACCGGATCGCCTCACTCGCGAAGTTGCCATGCGCGGACGGCGAGAGGACCACTCGGTGATAGCTCTCTGCTCGTGCTTGCCTCGCGTGAACCACGCGCGGTCGGCGCGGCGCTCCTGCTGCTGCCGGCGGAGCTGGTCGGGTGCCGGGGCCGGGGGGTGGCTAATGAGCTGTGACCTTAAGTCTGTTCTGTTATTTTTAGTTCGTTGGGCTATGATAATTTTGTTGTTGTCCTAAGAATGGAAGCGGTCCACCACGAGGAATGCGTGGAACTGCGGGCGCGGCTGGGCGCGGCCGAGGGCGTGGCGGCGGCGCGGGCGCAGCAGCTGGCCGCGCTCACGAGGGACAACAAGGGGCTGGAGCGACGGGTGCACCACCTGGCCGCCAAGTGAGACACCTAGCACTGGGGCATCGGGCCGGCCTGCTCGCGCGCTGGGCGCGGCCGAGGGCGTGGCGGCGGCGCGGGCGCAGCAGCTGGCCGCGCTCACGAGGGACAACAAGGGGCTGGAGCGACGGGTGCACCACCTGGCCGCCAAGTGAGACACCTAGCACTGGGGCATCGTGCCGTCCTGCTCGCGCGCTGGGCGCGGCCGAGGGCGTGGCGGCGGCGCGGGCGCAGCAGCTGGCCGCGCTCACGAGGGACAACAAGGGGCTGGAGCGACGGGTGCACCACCTGGCCGCCAAGTGAGACACCTAGCACTGGGGCATCGTGCCGTCCTGCTCGCGCGCTGGGCGCGGCCGAGGGCGTGGCGGAGGCAGTAGCCCTTCAGTACCACACAAGAAGCAGCATCGGGCTGTCTCGAACCATAGATTTTGGCGTTCTCTTAGTATTGACGCCCAGGGCAGGTGCTTCGGTTAGCCTTACATTACTTACATGCGTTCTGGCCTAGACAATAATGTAGTATTTATCGTCTGTTCGCAGAGTATCGTCCCTGCAGAGTTCTCTGGCGGAGGAGCGGTCGCTGGCCGCAGCCCTAGCCAGCAAGCAGGCCGGCTGGCAGGAACAGGCTGAGAAGCGGGAGCAGGAGTTTAACACACAGGTACGCTATTACTACTGTACAGTGGGGGTAGGAATACCTTCGTCAGTTATTAAATTGATTCCTTTACAGTCGTAGACTCTTAGTACGTTTTGAAACCAAAGTACTAAGTAGACAAGTGCATAGCAAATTATACTTACTTAACATGATAACAAGGGTCAAAATAGTATACACCTCTAACATATATCTAGTTTCATATCAATACAAAACCTTTTTAATAAACAACTTCGTAAAAGTTTCAATCAAATAATGTTCTATTTAATTGTCAGTGTTTGTCAGTGCCAGTGTAGTGGTAGGGTTGCTATGGTCACCGGATTATGTTTAGCAGGTTGACAGGTTGACGCAGTATGTCCTACTCAATCGGTAAAGCAGATCGCTCATACTGAGCAAAGGAAAATAGATCTTAGGGTGACGAACCTTTTTTACTAAAAATGGGATATTTTGTATGTTGAGCAGGCCATGTGCCGCTGTGTGTTCAGCGGTTGATTGAACAGAAAATTAGCCGCAGGAATGAGGGCTATCGCGTATGAATTCGCCACTAGAGGCGCTAGTGTAGCGTGAGGTCTCCGAAATGTCAAATCATATATGATTTTAATCTAAACTTTGTTTTCACGCCCGTAATAACAGACTTTGAAAGCCATACTTAAAAACTTCACGCAACAGTGTGCCATCTAGTGAGACAAAAAACGATAGCCCTCATTACCTAATTCTCTTGGGAATGTAATCTAACAAACCTCCCCCAACTGTCAAATCAAAACTTAATAAAAAAAAAACCTTTTCTGAAAAGTTTTTCAAAATGTAGTGACACTTTTTTTAATTAGCCTAACCGAACCTACTATGTATACCTATGTATACTTAGACTAATTACGCGTGAGCAACTCAGTCTTTCGCTAATAGAGGCCACGCAAAATCCTTAAATTAGGATTAAGAACTCTCTAATGATTGTAAAATGATTTTTGTTCTTTTGCTTGAAATAAACAGCTTAAATTTTAATTTTTTTTTTTTTTTTTTTAACCATTTTTTTATTCGACTGAATGGCAAACGAGCAAGGTGGGTCTCCTGATGGTAAGAGATCACCACGCCCATAAACATCTGCAACACCAGGGGTATTGCAGATGCTTTGCCAACCTAGAGGCCTAAGATGGGATACCTAAAGTACTAGTAATTTTGCCGGCTGTCTTACTCTCCACGCCGAAACGCAACAGCGAAAGCACTGCTGCTTCACGGCAGGATTAGCGAGCAATATGGTGGTAGCAATCCGGGCGGACCTTGCACAAAGTCCTACCACCTGCATTTGCTGAACTATGCTAGATTAATCAAGAAATACCTTCTATTCTAATATTGAAGACTCGCAGCCCGTGTGGTGCCATAAGTCATTGGTAGGCTACGGCCGGATCTTAATCTTCATTTGTACTCATTGCCTAAAAATATTTTTCACTTCTTATGCTCGTAAACTTCGTGTTTATGATCTAGAACGTCTCGGGTAAAATGGCTCGTTTTATGCCCCCGTTGTAGTACAATCTCCTAATTTCTTACAGGTGTCAGAGCTGAAGGAGCAGCTCCGCGACGTGATGTTCTTCGTGGAAGCGCGCGGGCAGCTGGAGCGCACCGACGGCGCCAGCGCAGAGGAGATCGCCGGCGCCAGCGTCAGCGTCGCGCCCGCCAAGCCGCGCCGCAAGCGCCGGTAGCTGCCCGCTCACAACACTTAGCGCCATCTAGCGGTGAATGGAACAACTAACAAGCGTGTGACAGCCAGCGCCATCTAGTTGAGAATAACTGAGAGAACGAGTGCGTTACGCGCTGCACGGGACGGAATCCCACTGTAAAGTTCTGCACTTCTTTTATTTGGTCTAAATGTGACATAAATAATAAAGTTGTAATATAAATAATGGTGTCATATTACGTCGCTGGGTTGCATATTGCATAGCAACATTTTATCGCGACGGGAATATTTTCATAGTTACCCATTTTTTTATACTTTTACCTTATTTTAATTGCACTTATTTGTTTAGAAAATAAAACAAACATCTTAAAAAATATTTTTTTCTTAGCCCGTTAAAGTGTCCCACTGCTTGGCTAAGGCCTCCCCTTTTTTTAAATGTTATGTAAAATAATTTAAGGAAATTAGATTACCACGTCTCAGTCTGCCGCAATCTTATGATTTTGAAACCCAAAAGTTGCGGTAGAAAATTTTAATTAATGTCGCATTTCGATTAAGAATAGATAAGTGTACTTAGACTTTTATAGTAGGATCTTTGGCTATCATATTATTATCACACTATGTTCCAATTCCAATACCAAACGTAGCTCTGCAACGACTCAGCGCCATCTAATTGTAAACAACAGAATTGACATGATTCCCGATTGTGTTGCCACAAATGAAATCACTGTGACAGTCAGTGTTATAATGCGACTAATTTGCTATGTAAATAAATTAATGCATAAAAAATCTCGTTTTACATTTCTGCATAAAATTAAAATAAGAAGATACATTGTTTTCTATAGATATTTTGGTTGTACTTTTTTGTGTTAATATAGGATGCTTTTTCATAAGTAGAAAATAGGTTTAAAGAATAAATTATGTAAAATATTCCGGAGTTAATTTATGGTCGATGTTAAGAATAAAAATATACCAAACAGTATTTTGTGCGATTCATTGAAAATGGTTACCTCTCTTAACCTCCTTTCCGTTAGTTAATACATTTGTAACTAAAGTTATCATCATCATCATCGTCAGTGGAAACAACTGGACATAGGTTTCCCCGAAATGATCAAAATCAAAACCAAACCCCCACAATGATCGGTCCTAAGCTCTTGCGCATCCCGCATCCATCGAACACCTTCGACCTTTGACCAGGTTGTGGAGGACTTTCACGGTTAACCCATGTTTTCAAAATAAGGCTGTGAATTTACCAGCGATGTTGGAAGAAGTGGAACGGTGTGTAAGTACAGATGCACGAGTAGTACCTATTATTATTATTTCATTGTCTCAGTCTCGCTCGCGATGCTTTCCTCAAGAATAAGGACGTCAGCTGGTTTAGTTTTTAAATATGTTGTATTAGGGTAGGGTAGTAAGTTGTATGGGCAACACACGACCAGTTTTAAATAAATGTCCAGCAATCGTCACTAGGTACTTTGAAAAAATCTCGTATCTGAACAAGAATTGAACCTTGATGTTATGTTCATAAGTTCACTCAGAAAAACTATCTTTTTGAGGTACGAGTCTTTTTAAAGTAGTGACGAAATCATTAACATGCCGTGTTATGATCGTTCGACGTAAAACTAAATTAAGTAGGTAAATTTAATTATAATTATTAAATATTTATGATTTTAACAAAACATTTACAGATGAAGAGGGTTGTATGGATATTATTTCCTTTGCTTATCCCTGAGGGGATACTGATTAAAAAACCAGCAGTC